>NW_010319802.1:62011-70039 GCF_000700745.2 Antrostomus carolinensis
CTGTCTTTACACAGCTGAGAAGTTAGTAAGATAAGTTAAAGGAGAACACTTCTGAGACAATGTTTATTCACTGATATTTTCTTGCCTGATGAACCATTATTACCGAGAACATGCAGCTTATTAGTGCACTCCTCCTCTGCTTCCTGACCTTCAGCAAGGGGAGAGTGGAGCAGAATGAGGAGCAGGTCATTAATGGTCTTGAATTACCTCTTGAATGGGATAATATCCACTGTCAGAAGTTTAGGGGTTTTGTTTGTTTGGGTTGGTGTTTTGTTGGGTTTTTTTCTTCATTCCCTCCTATCCCCCCAGCCCACTCAAAAAATTAATGAGGGAAACTCACAACTTGAATTCATCTAGTCTTATTTCAATGAAGCATCAAATTGTGTTTGCCAGAAGCAATTATGCGCAATTCAGCAACCATTGCATAACTGAGGGCCCCATTTACTCCAAAAATGCATTGCTTTCCCCTTGTTGTATGACAAGCTGTAGATAGGGTGGGGAGTCTGTTCAGACAGATAGGCATTCTGGTGGGTTTACATTAGGACTAGCAGAGAGCTGAGACTGAACACTGCAAATAACAGCTGACCCATGTGGTGGGAGCAGGTTGCATCAGGGGCTGCTTCTTGCTCCTCTTCCAAAAACCCTGCCCACAAGATTACACTCACACTTTGAGCAGAACAGGCCCTGCACTACCAGTCCTGGGAGGGGCCAGTTCCTACCCCAGGAAACAAGACTTAGTCTCTATCCCAAGTTTGAAAACACTCATAATCACAGCTTGAGTCTCCTATTGCAACTCTGATTTTCATTATTTCCCTCATCTCTGTAGCCTTGTTTCTGCCACAAGGCAATGCACGTAATCACCAGATTAGGACTCCAGATCTCCTCTAGGTTTCTTCAGCTTTTTCTTCAGCTTTCTAGTAGCAAAGGGGAATATACAATCATTAAAAATCAAAATTATTTTACAACTAGTCAATAGCTTATCATGCTGTTTCTTAACCCTGAAGTCATAGATGCCTACATATGCCCGTAGCTTGGAAAGCACTGCATCACTCATGCTGGGGAGCACAAGGCATGTAAATAAAATTACAGTCTCAGTCTCACTGAATGGCCAGGTCTCAGACCTTCATGCCAACACCAGCTATCTCTCAGCTACTGCCAGGACCAGTGGCTACACAGCTCAGCATTTCAGCTTTTCCAGTTTTAAGAGAGCCAGTTGCTGGCATGCACTGCCTCATCCTCAGAATGTGCACATAGACTCCATTGAAAGGCAGTGTTTCATGATATAAAGCTTAAATTTTTCTTCCCTTTCAATCTGTTGCTCCCAGCATGTTGCTCATAATTATGAAAATTAAGCCTCTTTCTTCTTGGCATTTACACCTTTCAGAAACTTGAAGACTTTAATGTTCTCACAGAAAATGTGTTTACTTTTTCTGCTTTTCTAAGTGGCCTGAGTCAAGTTCACTTAAGCTGGGAAAGAGACTGGAGCATAAACCAAAGAATGTCTTTCTCTACTTCTGCTTTTTAAAGTGAAGATTTAAGCAAATAAGTGGTACTTTCAGTCCTTACACATTCACAGGCTTGGATAAAGCAGTGGACATAAACATCATTTAGAACAACCTACATTTTTGTTGCTGAAGAAGCTGTCCTTCTACATGAATACTTTTCTTACATTTTTTTCTGAAAGAGGGACAGGCATCTTTTCTGTCACAAATAACCAAGAACTCATGATTACTGCTGATCTAAGTGACAGACAGCACAGTGTCTGCTGGCCTCGTGGTGCTACAGGATTGAGTCAGGGAGAACAGCACCACTTACTGAATCAACAGAATCACTTCACAAAGTCGTTTTGTGGAAGGTTGCTCATCTGGGGAAGTCTAGTACTGCTTAGCTTTAGCTGTCAAAGAACCCAGAGTTGAAAGCACTCTGAACTGTAAATAAAACAGAATAGCACTACCACATGAGCTTTGCACTGTCTTTCCAGCTGTGTCCCTTTCCTACCCCAGCAAAGAGATGTACATAACCTGACTGAACATTTTCATTTGTTCAGCAAGGCTATTGGATGTTTCCATCCCCCTAGACAAAGGGCTGATTATTTCCTCTCATGTTAATGACTATTCCTATAGGCAGGTAGGCTGCCATCGATCTTTTATCACTGCCTTTTCCCTTTCACAAAAAAGAAAGATCCCTCCTGGTGGCACTGTGGGGAACAGAGCCCTTTGCACAGTCTGTAGTACCAGCTTGGCAAAAAAAGGCCAGGGCTTTTACTGCTCTGGATATCCCCTCCAGAGACCCACTATATTGTCAGTTCATTTCACCAGCCTCAATAACATTCCCTTTGTGAAGGTCTGAAAGACAAATCCATCCACGGTGTAACACTACTGCCCTCAGTAGAGTTGTAGCAGAGTTGAATTTGAACCAAACTCTTCTCTTTTATTTGCTTTAAAAGGTGTTTTGCCCATGTGTATAATTATTAGAGGCAGATTCCTCCTCTCCCAGTATCAAACCACTTCTCTGTACTTGTTATTTCATCTTAACACAGCTATCTGAGTTATAGACATGCCTATGTCAAGCAGATCAATAGATGCTCTCCTGCCCCTGCCAGTATTAATTCAGCATCAGACACATCTTTGCCACTTGCCTCATTAATGTTTTTGTGTAGGAGGTAAGGAGGCTGGCAAGTATTTTCATTAGTTTGGTGTCTTTGTTTATGATAGATGGAAAGCTTGCCGACAACACACCAAATGCTCTCAAATTAAAGTCAGTTCAGTGGCAGTGATTAGATGAATTGTGATGGACTTCTAAACCTTTCACTTCTCAGACATTAGTCCTTCCTGCTCCCTAGTTACCTGAAGTAATGACTAATGCCAGGTTCCCCTAGTTATGCTGGAAAAGGGGAAGTGCTAGGGGATTAGACAAGAAAGTCTGCTGCCTCCAGCTTATTTTCAGATTTTCAACCCCATCAAAAAAATTAAATATGATGAGAGAAGCCATGTTAACTATATTGCTCCTCTCCTTTTCATTCCTTGCTGTGAAAGCGCTGTACACAGTCCATTTTCTTTTCAGTTGATATTAACTGCTATTTCCTGAATATTTCCCTGACATGTTCTTCTTCATTTGTTTCCTGATTTGTCATTATCATTCACACATGCAGACTTCCACTGCAATAGCCAGTATATCCATTAAAAAAAAAAAAAAAAAAATACACACAGGGGTCCAGTCTCTTCTCTTTCACTGTAATCACACCAGCATATCTGTGGATTTTTATTCCAAATTTACATCAGCAAAAGACAAACAAAAGGTTTCATTCGTCCTGTCCAGTGCTGGGCATTCCCAGCTCCCATTGATGCATGAAAGTCAATAGCCCTCAAACCCTGATAATTATTAGTGGTACAATTAGGTAGGCATGACAAGAAACAGATTAAGCCTTCCCCACATCTTGAAGTGTAGTTAGCAAGATGAAGCAATACTTGTACTGACCATGTGTTACTGCAATACTAATAAGCTTGTCTTTTCTCATAAATATGAAGACCAGTTCCATTATGAACTAGAAAAGTAATCATCCATTTTCATATTTTACTAGCTGTAGGGGAATCACCACCTCCCCCTCCCACATTTCCTCTGAAAATGTCTCCATCGCACACGTAGCCCTCATTATACACAGTTACATTTGCTGAAGTTGGATGGCTTTAAGAAGTAAGGCTACAAAAATTAAGAAACTTCTCATGGAAGTTGCACAGTATGTGTTTTATAGCTTAATTTTCTCATGGAATTCCCATTCCTATCATTCACTTGTGTTTCACTACCAGCACCTACAAAGGTAAAGCAATTGCAGTCTTTCAGCAAGCCAGGGATAACAGCAAATAGTTTGCCTATGAAATACGTCAACAGTTCTCAGCCTCAGACAGAGGAATTCTCAGAAACTAAGAACTCATTAAGCACAGGATATAATTAACTCTTTGCACAGTATAAGTGGGGCTTGTTAACAGGAACATTCCCTAAGAAAGAACAAGGAGCAATCTCTTAGCTAGTAAGGTTGCACAGAAAGGTTTGGGGTGATGTTTGCAACAGAAAGCCTTAAGTGCTTGAGCATCACTAATCACAGGCGGCTTCATTAGATTTCTCTCTATTTTCATTATGAATATAAGGTGAAGGATAGTTTGTTCCTTACAGTGCTTCCTTAAAGCAATATGTATCTTGGATACTAGACTGCAGGGGTTGGGTTGTCTTTTTGCAGCTGCTGTATGACAGATTATTCTAATCAAACTCCTCTTCATAGAGAAAAGGGAAAGAAATCTGTGTAGTATATATTTTATTCTTGTCCACAGTACTGAGAATAGTGTTTCCTATAGGAATCTTTAACCAGTGTGATAGATTCTGGACAATACCCATCATAAACACTAGCTAATATCTGTCAAAGTATTTCATCCTAGAGAGCCTTATAGCTCTGAAAACCAAGCCACACACAGAAGCAGCTTTTCAGTGTGCCTACCATTTGCAAGACAGTTGTTATCCAGTTGTTCAGGCACAGAGTCCTGATTGGAATCAGGCCGTTCTCTTCCCCCAGCCCTTGGCAGTGTGCAAAGGGCAGCATTTTGAGGCAGGAGGACAGCGTCCCTGCAAGTGCACCCCACTTGCCAGCCACGGTTGCTAGGGAACTTTGTCATGGCAAAAGTGTCAAACAGAGCTGTCGTCACAGGGCTGCTGCTGCTACAACGCTTCCAACCCAACAGCCAAACCACTGCCCATACTGCGTGAAAATGCCCACTAGCTTTGACATCCCTCAAATTACACCAGGACCTTTTCTATCCCCCATGGAGAAAGAGCTGCTGCATTACAAGGCTGATTATGCAAATTAGTATCTAACACCATAATAGAGCATCCTTGCATGAGAGCACTGCGTTGTTTGTTGGGTGTTGGTTTGTGGTGTGTTGTGTTCTTTTTTAAAAAAAAATGTAAAATTATATCTTCAGACAGTCAAATCACATTGGTCTACAACTTTAAAAACTTATGTCATATATTAGACAAGACCCTTAGAAAGGATTAAAAATAACTAAAAATAAAGAATAACCATGCACTGCACCCTAAATGCTGTATTACACTTTTTGATAAAGCACACGACATGGATTTGCTGCTATCTTAGTGAAGGGGGGAGGGAGGGAGGGAGGGTGTGGGTAAGAATTCCATTCTGTCTTTGTCACCTCCTGGAGAAAGAACTACTGGATCTAACTGAGCCTCTGATCAAGCAGAAGTCTGTAGATTGACAATCTGGTTATTAATTTTCCTTGCAAATGCAGCAGGTAATCATTTGGGGGAGGGAGGCACAGCAGGGAGAAGTAGGAAAACAAACACTGCAACCATTCTACTTCTCCACCTGTAGTTTCCATCCCTTTAACTGCAAATTGTACCAAATGCCAAATCAATTGTTCTATGACCTTGCACTAAGTGAAAGGGCAAAACAAGAATCTCTTAAAATGATAAAGGTAAGCTATCACAGCTTGTGAAAATAGTAATCAATAAACCACTTCCCATTTAACAACCCTCCTAACCAGATCAGGATTGAATGCACTTTGCCTCCACTATTCATTTTGGAGGAGAAAGACAAAAAAACCACCACAGAAACACAGACCACACTTGTGCCCACTAAATGCGTGCAGGACACTGAATAATCCTTTCAATACCATGATTCCAAATCACAAAATTAACAGTGAACACCTTATCTAGCCACAGAAGTTAGACTATGAACATATGATCACTTCTCACAGCAAGAACAGCATAATCTGTTCTAATTCTGGGCCCCTAAGTATCCCAAGTCTTACTAATTTTTAATCTTTATCTGTACCAAAAGGTCAGGAAAGAATAAAGACTCTATTCTCCATTCTCCCAGATACCAGGAAATCTGTTCCCACTATTTTCTGTCTATGACTAAGAACTACTATTCTGTGAGCTTAATTTATTTGATTCTTGCTGTTTCACAGTTATTCTTCACTTCCCACCTATGTCCTCCTTTTTAAGCTGCAACATATTGCTGGGACTCTTATAAACAGCTTCCCTACAGTGATAAATAAATACACTTAAATTGAAGATTAATTATTTTAAAGCTGTCTGGGCTCTTCTGTTTACAACACAAGATTCAGACCCTAACTAGGGTCTCTGGGCCTTCCCACAAAAAAACTGGCACACACACCCATCATTAGATTGAAGATTGTTAGTGTCCCCATTCTACAAAGGGAAGAAACAGTACAGAGGAATGTAAATATTTTTCTAACAGTTTTCAGGGTCATTTGTAGTGAAGCAGCTCCCACAAGTATACTTTTTGGTCACAAGACACTTTCAGCCTTCAAATCCCTTTTGCCCACTATGCTGAAATATTCCAATTTCTCCATTTCCCTCCATGCTCATTCCTTCCCTTTCACTTTAAAGCACATCATACTGGCCATTAGCAGCCCTCCAGACTTTTCTCCCTGCTTTCATTTTCAGTCTTTTCCTTGTGGAGGTATTTACCATTACACACACCCAGAGAGCCCTATGACAGGCTCACATGCAGCATTACTCTACTGTACTGTCCCCACATACCCACAGAGCAGCCTCCTCTGCCTGATGCCCACCCAGTTTCTCTCTCTGGGTACTGGAGTGCCTTCTCTCAGGTGGGCACCCAATGCTACCACAGTCCTGCCCTTCCTATAGGCTCTCTGATCAAGCCTAGGAACCTCTCCCCAGGCTGCTCCAGTTTGCTTCCTTAGTTGCTGACCTCCAGCTGCCCCAGTGCTTCAGGCAGGTCTCTCACAGTGCCTTCATAATGGTGGTATTACATGCTGAAGCTGTTCAGCCAGGCTGTTATTTGAATAAGCCCAGGATTTCTAAAATAACATTTTCTGTACAGCTGTAGGCTTGGCCTTATGCACCACTGAATCCCAATGCTTTGCTCCTCCTCCCTGAGCAGCTGCTGTTCCCTCTGGAGCCCCAGCAAGCTGCTTTCCTTTGACAGACCATCAACTCCCCTGCTGCACTCAGTAAGTGCCTCTCATCATCAGGAATGGGAACTGGGATTTAATTCCCAACCAGTTTCCCTCAGTTGCTGGTCTCCTGGAGAGAATGGCAGCCGTTTGCTCTCCCTGGGTGCTGGCCAGCTAGGCAAAAAGCCCAAAGAGAGACAAGCAGAGCAGCACAAACGATTCCCTGTCTGGTACATCATCCTGATTTTAATTCAGTATTCTGTCTATTATCCAGAATATTAAACTCATGCCCTGCTTCTCTGCAGCCAAAAGAAATTCAGACTGCAAGAATGGGTCATTTCTTTGGGAGTAAACCAAGCCAGGAGTGCCAGGTTACTTGTACTGCTTTAATTTGTTGACACATATGTATATACTTGGAGAAGATCAGGCTTGGCAATAGCAATTTGCAGCTTATAACTCACAGATGCAGAATTGCTCCAACAGCTCTGTTTTGCAGCAGTCAGACTGCTTCTCCAGCTCTGTTGCTTCTAAACACTATGTGCAGCTTCATGAAACTCTGCAGCAGTTTAACCCACAAGGTCTGCTTTTGTCCACAGCCTGAGCTTGCCTTGTTACAGGGAAGAATGACTGAATACATGAGTCTGCACAGCGTCCTCTCTCAAGTTACTGGAGACACAGAGAGCATGATTGGCCTACAGTCGAATAAGACATAGAGGATTTGCTCTCTATCCATTACCAAGCTTCAAGAAATGGAGTTCTGAGGGAACAAAAGTGTTCATAAATCCATGTCAAATTCAAACAGTTTTATAAACAAAAGTGTAGATGAGGATTCTTGAAAATGTCTAAATACTTAATTTTAACATTTTCAGATTAAGTTATTCTCTTAGGAAATACCAAGATTTTTGGTTTTACACTTTCAAAATGAGTTTTCAACTTGTCTGAAACAATATTTCTAAGAGTCTGTTCCAGGCGAGAGGGTGAAATAATCCAAGGATCTATTTTACTTCACATCAAATAAGAAAAAAAGATGAGTTGTCAAAGTGTACTTCACAGAATATTAGGGATTGGAAGTGAC
>NW_010319803.1:0-719 GCF_000700745.2 Antrostomus carolinensis
CTTGGGAGTAAGCTTGGGAGTAAGCTATATGAAGTAAGCTACTCCGGACTTTTCTTAATAGATTGTCCCTTGAACAGTGTTCTTTTTTTTTCTTTTTTCTTTTTTCTTTTTTTTTTCTAGAAGAGCATTTTAGATCTGAATCCCTACCATTCACTAGCTCTAACAGCTGAAAGCTGCAGCATTGATGAATTTGATACTAAATAATCACAAAAGTGCTGAAAAAATAATCATAGAATCATATTTTTGTTGTTACTGTTGTTGGAAAAGACCTTTAAGATCTATATGCTATCCCATTTCATACCCCTATGTAGTGACTTGCAAACTTGAGACTGTGGACTATCAGGGATTTATCAATGACTTCTAAAGGGTCTGTAAGCATGCCCACCAAAGCCCACTCTATCGCTCCCCCTCTTCAACTGGGCAGGGGGGAGAAAAATATAATGAAAGGCTCATGGGTCAAGATAGGACAGGAGTGAGATCATTCACCAATTACTGGCACGGGCAAAACAGACTCGACTTGGGGGAAAAAAATGAATTTTAATTTACTACCAATCAGACAATAGGATAATTAGAAATAAAAACAAATCTTAAAACACCTCTTTCCACCCCTCCCTGCTTCCTCGTCTTAATTTCTGTCCCGATTTCCACCTCCTCACCCCCAGCAGCACAGGAGGACAGGGAATAGTGGTTGGTGTCAGTTCATCACACGTTGTTTCTGC
>NW_010319804.1:0-14972 GCF_000700745.2 Antrostomus carolinensis
CTCCCCTCTCCCCTCTCCCCTCCTCCCTCTTTCACGAGACCATAGGTTGTTTTTTCCTGCTTTGGAAGCAGTAATATCTCTTGGGCATCACCAGGTGCAATGCTGCCTGCCCAGGCTTTGGTGTTCTCTTCAGCTAAGCACTAAAGAGATGGTTGGTGTGTTGCAAAGGAGATTTCATGCTATGATGGATGAATTTCAAGTCTTGTGGTGTTTTTCTTGCTCCTACCTATGATTTACTAATAATGCTTTAAACAGTTGTGTAACCGAGACTTTTCTCTGGGTTACTATTGGAGTGGGGGAGACCCTGTTATTCCAGGTGCAGCAGGTGACTGGCAGCTGTGTAGCCTGGGTGCCCACGTCTGAGGATGACCATGGTGACCCATTTTGAACCATTTGTGTTGCTATATGCATGTGTTTGTTGTTCTGACTTAGCTTAGCTATTCACTTAGCTGAGGTTTCAAATAACCTATTATAACATGAAACTCTAAAGTATGTAGTGTAGAAGTAGTGTACAGTACAAATTTGTGTTAACTTGTCCCACTGCGGCTGTGCTGTGGGAGAGGAGGGATGGAGTGGGTGTGCCGTGCATCTGTGAACACATCGCGTGGCCAGGAACGTGCCTCCTGTGAGGCTGGGAAGGCAGCACCTGCACCAGGTAAACCTGGGCTTTGGCAGGGCCAGGCACACAGTTCCACAGATTTCTATCCACTATGAAAGCAACAGCCTGCAGGACGAGATCCTTTGAAGTGTTTAGTGGTCTGTCTTCCAGATGAGATTTTAAGCCTCTTGCTTATGCCAGTGCATATTTACATACCCAGTGGTGCCACTGCCTGTGGTGAGACTACTGACATGAATAAGTGCTTATTGAGACAGAGAACCAGAAGATTTTTTAATTTCCCCAATGAGAAACCTGAGATGAATAGTTGGTGTATCCTAGGATTGGTATTAGACTGACATTCAGAAGAATCAAATGGTATTTAAATTGCTTTAATATTATTCCACCCAATCTAGTTGGCTTCCATGATCCTCATTACGGTAGTACTTTTGCTTATTTAAAAATACTTCTGCATAATTTGGGAAAAACATTTGAGTTTGGTATTAATACAACTGCTTAACTACTAACCTTTGAAACAGGGACAGTTTTGGGCTTTTCTTCAGCATCCTGGGAGATTTAGCTCTGGATGCTACTTATGACAAATGCTTATCAAAACTGGATTTTTAAAAAAGCATTTCTGCAGTGTTTAGCTTGAACAAAAAGATAAATTATAACTCTTCCTTTATTGTCTTAGGGCAACAATGCTTCAATGCACACATATACATGTAAATGTTCCAGAATTAGGGACAATTTTTGAAGAGAGAAAACTGGCAGTGTCCTGCAGTACTGAGGAGCTATAGAGCATGTTTGAAAGCTTGAGAAATTTTTTATGGTGAAGAATACCAAGATATAATTAATTATGCAGAATTTCAGTTGGTTAAAGGTGCTAGTGAAATTTAGGGCACGCCATGGCACCAATAGAAGAATGCAGTGGTTTTTTACTTGTCTGAAGTGCCCTTGGATCTGCTTCCATTCCCAGTAACAGTATTCCATGATGCTATGGAGGTTAACACAAGATGGAAATGGTTAAGGAAGTAATTCATTGTTTTAGCATTATGTTGATATTTTAATTGCTGTAGTGACAAAATCAGGTTAATTTGTGAAACAGACGTTGTCAGATTGCCAACAAACGTACTCTTAGATCTGTCAGGTGTGGAGTGTTGTGATCTTGGGGAAGCCACTAAGGGCTGAAGACTGGCTTAGTCATTAGAAAAGGCACTTTGGCTTTTTGTGTAATCATTCTTCACGTATTCTGATGAGTTACTGGGAATTCCCTGCTCTGAAGCTCCTGATTATTTTGTGCTTTCTGTTTTAATGTTTCACTTGCAACTTTATTGTTGTTTTAGTATTATTAATTTATGGTTTTGTATTCCAGTATATAAGATGATGGAGTGAAAGGTCTAGCCTATCTCTGTATTTTATCCTTTTGTCAAAAGACCTTTTTTTGGTTTGACACTTCTCTGATGACCCTTTTTCAAAATTACTGAATCCTCAGAGCTGGTTTCCATTCCACCTTCTTCCTCCCCTGACATAAGTTCTGTGTTGAGTCATTGTCTTGGGCGATGATAAAAGTCCCAGGTCAGCCACACCTATAAAGTTTATTCAAGGACAGTACAAGGATTAAGATGGTGACATGAAGTTCAAATTGTCCTGTCAATGATATTTTGGATGACCTTGGGTAAACTGCTTAGGCTTGGCTCTTAAAAAGGTATTTGTTAATAGTAGTTTCCTACCTCCCATAGATTTTGTACAGAAATGTACTAACATCCAGAAGTGGATCAGATATTACAGCAATTGGGGCTAAATATCTTAAATGTATATTTTACACACATGCACATGTATATATATAGATGTGTATGTCTAAGTCTATTCTCTAAAACTAAGGATAGAGCAGGTTATTCAGAATGATAAAACTTTGTGTTCAAATTCTGCCTGTCACTTACTGTGTGAGTAGTTTCTTTACAGTCTACATGAATGTTCACAGGAATACTATTATTGATATTTCCAGATTAATAACAATGGTAGAGCTTGTTCTGGTAAGAAACTGGTCTATCTAGAACTCTATAGTTTTAGAAAGGAGTAGATGTTGTTTTTCTGTTAGCAATAGTTGTCTTTTATTTCTAAGCAGAACTTAAGTGTGCAGAAAGGCAGAGTTCAACCATTAAAATATTACTCAGAACAGGAATAACTCCATGAAGTTCCGTGGCCTAGATTTTGCAGAATTTCTGTCTAGATAGCTTTATTGGTTTTGTGGCCTTATCTTTCCTACTAAATTAACTCTTCTCCCCCCCCTTCACTACTAAGTCATTATTGTAATATTCTGTTGTCTCATTTTAATTTTGAAATCCAGTTAAATTGCCTAAATCTAAATACTTTGTTTATCCTTTTAGGAAATGCAATGCATAGTCTTTCAACTTGAATTTACTGTAACTTTTGTAGAACTTTTGTAGCAAACTAATGATGACTTACAAGATTATTAGTGTTAAACATCCAGTGGTTGCACAGATTGATAAGCTGGAAAGGTAGGATTGCTGCTAAGAAAAATGAAGCTGAATATTCTTATTAAAATTAAAATTTATTGAAATTGCCCACAATGTAGGACAAACCTGAAAGCAGTTGCTCAGGACTAGAGCTGTGCAGTAAGTAGAGGCAAGTGATTAATTTATCTTAAAATGTGAGCCATTAGCTGGGCAGATTCCCTTTCACTGCAGTGTTTTAAAGGTAATTACTGATTCCAAGTGTAGTTATCAAAAGTATCTTTCTTTACCTGTAACTTTCTGATGTGTTCAGGGGTATGGTTCTTCAGCTGAATTCTTGTACCAAGGACAAGAACTTGACTAATAAAGCTGTGAATAAGATAGGCTCTGTGCCCAAATGAACTGGTTTATTCCTGACTAGTTTTTGTCATCTCTAGCCATACATAGCACCAGGCGTGGTTCAAGTGAGACGTCCCTTCCAGAGACAGAGGCTCTCACACAGGTTCTGCAGTTGTGTGTGCCAGCTGAGCTTATGTGTGGCCTGCTGACTGCACGAGCTTCTTAATACAGTGGTGACTGCTGCAAGCACTGCTTGTATCACTTCTGCCATTTTAGCTATAGCCGTTTGTATGTCTGAGTTAGAGTATTATCTATGCTGCCAGGACCACTTACTTCATCTTGGCAGTCGTAATTCCTCATATATTTTAAGTATTGTATTAGCAGCACATCTGGAAGCTTTCCTAGGTGTTATCTAATTCTTGTATTTTTTCATTTCAGAATTAACAATGATCTGTTGTGTCTATAAAATGATTCATTACGCAGTCAGACATTCGCCCCAGCAGCTATTTGGAGTGTTGCTTCCTTTAAGATGCACCAAGGAACAGTGTCCTGCATTTGCACAGCGTAATGTTGCTAAATGTTTGTAACTTAACTTCAGAACTAGGTTTCTGGATGTAAAAGGAATCATTAATTATCATGCACTGTGAAATCACCAACATCTTAATTTCAGAATAAGTCATATCATGTTGCTCGAGTTTCAGACATCTGAATGGTATTCTTAAAACCACTTTTCTTTCAGAATTAAAAATCTCTTAGAGTTAAAAACTAGCTGCATGAGTTAAAACTGTAGTTTATTACAAAAAAAAAAAGAATAGTTTATCTCTGGTTCAAACAAAGAATGAAGTTTCAAGTTAAAAGGCAAAATATGAGGGAAATTGATGAGTACTGTGGAAGTGAGTTAGAATAGCTCTTCTGTTTGCATTATTCATATAGAAATTCCAGATTTCAAGAAGAACAGGAAATAATAAATAAAACAGATATAAACATACAAGTTTTTTGGAATTTCATGTACCAGGATTTTGGAAAAGATGGTAATTTGTAAAGAGAAACTAGAATGTTTTCAGCAGTCAGAAAGTATTTGATCTAATAAGTGATATGCATCTACCATAACATCATCATTTAAGGAACGAGAAAAGACTAACTTGAGTTTGTTTCAGCTAAGGCTATAAGGAAAATCTGACCCTAAGGCCAGAGCAGCATTGCTGCATGCGGTATATACACAGGATTTCACCAAAGTTTTAGCAGACAGGTTTGTACATGCTGCTCATTGCCTTACTTTTAAGGCTTAGTAACAGACATAGGTACCACATATATGTGCTGCAGTTGTCTTAGTTTGTGTATATAAACCCAAAGTTGATTTAATTCCTGATTGTTTGGCAGCCTAATGCTGTTTTGTTACCACTTCCATGAGTCAGCATGGATGGTAAAAGATGCAGTCTGAACTTCCTTTTTCTTTCCTTTTTTTTTTTTTCTTTTTTATTGTTTTATTTTTTTTTTAGGGAGGGAGCGAGAACGGCCTGTCATCAGTCACATCTCTGCCTTGTTCCCGTCCCTGTAACTTCTGCCTTCTCTCACACTTGTGGCTCTGGGGCAATCCAGATCATACTGCTGATCCATCTGAGATGCACAGGGCCAGCAATTGCCTCCATCATGCATTGAGCTTCTCAGCCAAACCAAGGGAAAGGTTGGCTCAAGAGGGCCAACAAAAAGCTGCCAACAGGGCTAGCAGAGTAATTGTTCTTTATTTGATTCTGCACCAAAGCCTGGTCTTATCAGATCAGGAGATCTAACCACCATTGTTAAAGCTTTTTGACTTCCTTATACTACCTTTTTCCTTTTCCCTATCTGCACATCCTAGATCTCTCAAAGTGCAGTTTCTACTTCACAACTTCATCAGGAGTTGACTTTTCATGTTAAAATACCCTGTCAGTAAGGTTTGAAAGATTTCAGCTTTCTGTGTTGTTCTTAGTTGACCCATGCCATGTTCAGACCATCAAAAGTCAGTACAGACAAATCAACCCTAATGTGCAACTAGACATCTACTGCGGAGATCTAACAGAAGTTACCTACCCTTGGAAATCTTGCCTTAGTTTGTATGGATGAATCTTCAGTATTAATCTTGCCTACCTTTACAACTTGGAGAATTTCATTCTACTGAAGAATACAGATTTCTTTATTTATAAAAGCAGGCTCATGTGCTGGATTGTGCTATGATGATTTTAGCAAACTCCTTGCTGTGTTTCAAGTCCCCGGATTTATTGTGTTCACAGTATTGTGCTGAATTGCCTTAATGTATGAAAGGACTCCTTCTCATCTGTCCACCCCTGATCACTTACATTTAGGAAAATACTTACATTTTTAACAATTTTGCATGAAGAGGATTAGATTTACTAATTGGTTAGATTCCGTAACTGCTACTTTTAAATTAAATGCTTCATGATCCTATTTGTTATGGCTTAAAATTTGAAAGAGTTCACCCACAGATCATTTTAAATCAGTGCTCAGCAACTTTGTACTTTAGACAGACTGTAATTCTAAAATCAACTTCTCTGGGCCATGGAGGTAGACATGCTGCCTGAACTGGCTTTCATCAAACAGCAACAGAATGGTTTTGCTAGAAACAGCCTGGATCTGTTGAGACTGATGCCGAGCAAATGCTAACAAGCTCTGCTTGATCCAAGTTGAATGGGATTAAATAGTATTTGTGCTATACTAAGCATTGTGTTCTGGGGTGTCCTAGTCCCTCTTTCCTCAAATGGTGCTGGAAAAGTTATCTTTCCGTTAAGCTGGTAATAAAACAACTGATGTGTGTTTTATTGTAACATCTGAAACTATCCTTAAAGAAACAAAGTAAATGCTCTTTTTCTACTCTTGTACATAAAAATTGTCTAGCTGGAGGGAGAAAAAGTTATCGGAGGGTGTAATCACTGAGTGTACTGTGAGATGCAGAAGGTGTACTGACTGGAAATATGGGAAGAGAGTGCTTCCCTCCAACTTCTAGGAAGCTAAACCAAGCTACAGTTGCAGGTTAGGAATTTGAAGATGTCTAGAGAGAAAAAATACTACTTCCTTGTCTTTTTTTCCAGGAGAAAACTGTCCAAATGTCAGTGTTTTTCTTGTATTCTTCATAGAATATAGGTTCAAGAAAGCAGGTTATAAAAGCTTGTGGAAGAAAAAGGCAGAAAGCATGTGATACTGTCTTAGCCCTCAACATTCAAACAAACTATACTTTAGTTCAAGATTGGAGTAGATGGGATACACAAATTTAAAAGAAGGTAGATAACTGCTTTATGTGTGTATACTCACACACACACATAACTTTTTAAGGGCAAAGGGGCAGGATGGTGATAACAAATTGGAGAAATATTCATAGTTTCTTGCTGCTCCTCAAGCTACATTTTCTGCTTCTAGTGTTTCCTGATCAGCTGGGATCATCTTAAGTTGTCTGTACCATCTTAGCAGCATTTTCTGTACTAACAGCAGCCACAGGATAGGTGTTGTTTGTTATCTGTCTGAACCATTCGCCAGCTAGATGAGCTGTTCTTGTTTCTGTCTTTCCCAGGAGTTAAATGTAGCTGCTTTCGTCATGCTAAACTGATTGTAATTGGTTCTGCGGTGCCTGTGCATGGGTAAATCTCCACATGCTGCATAGGTGAAAGTTGTGCACATCGTTCTGGGTATGACAGACCACTCCTCCTTTTTTTCTGAAGGGCAGAGGGTATCCTGTGTGTGTCTGCTTATTATGTCATACATCTGTAGAAAATGAATATACCGGAGTAAACATCTGTCCAAAAAGGCTGGATGTGGTGGGCATTAGTATGACTGTGTAACAGTGCAGGATCGTCTCTGAGAAATGTCAAAAGTTAATTGGTATCCACTGGCCCCTAAAATTTAGGAACAGTTGTCCTTGATGCTGACATCAGGTCTTCCTGCAGACAGCTCTTTCTCAGCTCTTGCTTTAAATCACTTTTGCTGGGTATAAAGCATAATTCAAGCATTGCGATAAAGCATCAACTTCCATCAGATGACAACTAATGGTTTGTCCCTCCTGGGGTTGTTAGCATGCATGTAACTGCTCTGATAGTGTTGTGTTAATGAAAACCTTTGGTAAGTGCTACTGCCATGTCACGCCCACACCGTGGGCAGTGCAGCCAGGCGCCCACACCGAGGTTGGCATGGGGTTGGCAGCGCTCCCCTCCTGAATGGGAAACGAAGCAGGAGGCAAATGTTTTAAAAGCAACAAAGTTCAATTCCAGTTCTTTTCTAACGATATTTGAGCTTCTACATTTTATTTTAGGAAGCCATGTAGAATCTTGAGAGTCATTTAGAAGACTTGGGGAATGTCATTTGCAGTCTCATACGTGCTACACGTGGTCTGGTTAAAATCCAAAGAAAATTGGTGTACGTGTTGCAGCGTGCAGACCAAGCAGAGTTTACTCCCTGGTACTCTATAGAAAAACACTATGTTGAGAAGTTTTGCCAACATTATACACTTATGTCTTCTGGTCTATCACTTTTATACAATGCTGAAATATATAAAACACTCTTGGGACAGATTTTCAGCTTGTGTAAATGAATGCAGAACCACTGAGTGAGAGTGGAACTAGATTGATGTGTGCAAGTGCAAAAAACTGACAACTCCTTACATAATGAATCTGATGATTTCAAAAGTTGCTACTGATCTTGTTCTAAAAATGGCTACATTGCTAATCTAATAATACGTGGCTGCATCTGTTCAGTTTGGTGTTTTTGCCATGAGGGAAAATCACATTTATGGAGGTGTGGTCACCCTGCTGTAAAGAATTGGAAGTTCAGTGTTGTACCATATATATTTATGTGTATGTATGTTTATATATGTATGTAGTGGCATATATATGTATGTGGTCTCAATCATGGACTCCCTGAATGTCAAAATACCACAACAAATTTAGCACAAACCTAGTACCATTTCTGCTGACATTTAGGTCCTAGTCACTTCAACTTGTGCTGAAATAATTCTAAAAGTATCTTATGCTTCCATTTTATGTGACTGCAGTGTACAGAAGGCAGCGGGGTATGAAATCCTGAAGTTGTATTTAATCTACACTGTTAGTTTTTCTTGAATTAGGTATGTGCTTTCCTAGTTATACCCGAGACTTGATTTAATACTTTACCAGCAATGTTGTGAGTGTCCTCTTCCTCTGTATTGATGATAGCAAATTGCCTCTGCAGCATTTTATCGTATTGCGGAATATAAGAACCACAAGGACACTTTTTGAAATTTCAGAAGAGAGTAACAAAAAGATGAAAGGAACTTTCGGCCCAGCACAGATCATGCTGACCTCACTTCTATGGCAAATACTATAAAGGACTATGGAAATACTTGCAGTGGAGTAACTAAGAAGGACAGTGATGCTTGGAGTATGTTTTCCTGTTGTTCAGCCCCTGGAGGAGTCAGTCATTCTATGATTCTACGATTCATTCCCATGGAAAGTGATATAAGATGCTGCCATTCTCACTGAAGTCGCTTTAACTGTAACTTGGCATAGGCACATAACAAGCTGCTGAGCAATGGAATTGGACCTTCCTGGCACAAGTGTTACAATAACCTTTGTGTTGTACCTGTGCAGGATATCTACCATGGCTTGTTCTTTGCTGATACCTCTACAGTGGTTGTACCTGTAGACACAAAAATGCATTAGGCAATTAGAAAAGGAAAAACATTTGCAAACTGAGTAGGAAGGATAAAATATCTAAACTGATCTCTACTTAAAGCATAAATTGTACAGCCCAAAAGAGCCTGTTCATGGGCTCATCTGGGTTCAGTCTTGATGATGAAGTCTTGCAAAACTGGCTTATTTTTCTACAGGGCTTTTTCTGACATGCCACCTTTCCTCCAGCTGGAGATGCTGGCTGCAGTGAAGTGGGTGTAGTCTGTCAGAGAACTGAGATTTAGGAGTGTAGAAGAAAAAGCCAGAGCCAGCTGCCTGCACTGTCCTGTCCATGTCAAAGAACGCAGCAGGGGAAGCAGGAATAGGCTGGGGTATACTGCACTGGGGTACCTATTAAACACTGGTGTAATAGGAAGATGGCCTTGCCAAAAAGAACATACATTCTTTTATTTAAAATAGAATAGAAGGACGCTCGTAACAATGCTGCCGCTGTGCTGGGTGTAGGGTACTGCCCATATGGAACCAGCAATCACAGACAAAGGGATTTTGATGGGAATTGACTCCCTCATACATGGTCGGGCACAAGTTCTTCAATTTATTTTTTAACTTGAATAAACAGAAAGTGACATAGCAGATCCCATGTCAGCCAAAAGAGCCATCTGTGGTCTAACCCTGTGACAAACAGTATAGCAATAATTCCAATGCCACCAACAGTGTAGAGTTTGCCAAAAAAGCAGATGCTTCTTTTGACATGCATCTTCAATGTGGTGCCGTTTCTATCCTATAATTGCTGTCTATGGAGGGAGGGTGGATAGGATAGCCAGATAAGCAAAATGGTTGAATTGTAGTTTTGGGGGGAAAAAACAAGAGTTTGGAAATAATGACAAAAATAAAAAAGAAACACATAAAAATAGTAATAATTTAAAAAGCTGAAATAAAAAAATGTAGAATTCTCCTATGTGCTTCCTGAAAGCTGTGCCATTTTTTAAGTAAAAGACAATACTTCCAAGAGCTTATCAGAAATCTTAAATGTAATACAATATGCAAGAGCAGTAAATAATATTTCAGAAACTTTTCTGCAGTTTTTAGCTTTCCAAAAAGAAAACATTTCCTTCTGTATTATTTTAAAGAACTAAAGATTGTCCAAGCACACTTTTTTTACTGTACTGCCAGTCTTTGTAATACAGATATTCAAGCAGTTCTCTGAATGAGCCAAGGTGAGTATTTACATGTCTGCACTGTGCTACTTTTTAACATAGTACTTACTCATAAACAGCAGCTTTTTGAGATATATATATATATATAGCTGGACTAACCACCGAATACGATGATGGATGGCATCCTTAATTGTTAAGAAAAGAGGATGGCCTCATGAATGTTTCATATTTACTACTTTTATGAAATTAAAAAGTTAATTACCTATGTCCATTAAAATTGCATTTTAACATATCATAAATAGAAGTACTTGAAAACAGTAAGTTTTTGATCACATTGAATGTTATCTGTGACCCCATTTGTTGTCGCTGGAGGTAAAAGTTCACAACAGGTAATGACAGAAAAGGTGAACAAAATAGCAGTTGAGCTGGAGATCTGCATTCTTTTAATAGAAGAGTCTGTCCTCTGAGTAGAAGTACTTGCCTTGTGTGCTGCAGGAAAGTCTCACTGCCAGACCTTAGTTTTGCAGGATTCACTTCGAGAAATGGTTACCTGCTGTCTCTTGTTTTCCTACAAGGGAGCCAAAAAATACCCAGCATAAATCCAGCTCTCTCATTTTCCATACATTTAAGTCCCACCTGCTGGTGCTGTTTTGGGTATGTTAATTCTTCCCATTACATTATAAATGCAATAAGAGTTTAATACACATTATTTATTTTCAGATCCCCATACACTTTTTTTCAGATTCCATTAATTAGAAAAAGTAATTACCATTTTTCCCTTGCATTTTTTATTTAGGAAGATGTCTGTCTGTTTTTAATTTTTCTTTCTTAAAAATAAATATAGGAACTTTGTATTATCCTAAGCAGAACAGTATTTTCTGCTTTGAGGTATTAGGGCACTGTCTGATTTTCAGCCTTGTTTAGGGTAACTTGACTTATTAAGCAGTGTTTAAAACCAAAAAGGTTCCGAAGCACCATGAATTCAAGGGCTGGGGAGGAAGAAGCGATGGGATTGATGATGCCTTTCAGTGTGCCTTTTGCTCTGCTTCCTCCCCTCCCATGACAGTGCACACTGAGAAGCTGATGAGTTTATTAGCTTGTGCTCCTCTCCAGTCCACACCTTACTTTCTGCTACAGAGTGCCTAAGAAAGGGAACTGCTGATCTAGACAATATTTCCTTATTTTGCTGATGAAAATGTTATGTGGGACAGGGTCAGTAGTCTCAGTCAAGATCTCTAGATACTTAATGCTTCTGCCTTATCCGTTAAACTGGTTGCATGAGCAGTGAAGAAAATTAGATTGCTTTGATGTGATCTCTTTCCAACAGATCTATTCTGTCAGCTTTTTTTTTGGTCATTTTGTTATCTTCTAGATTCTTGTAAGCTGATTGTTCAAGAATTTATTCCAGAATATTTCCATGAATTTAAGTTGGGCTGTGAAATTCCCTGAGTCTTCCTCTTCCCCTTTACCAAAAAAACCCCCAAAATCCAAAAACCCCCAAAAAACCAATTACAAGACATTTCATGGCTGACAGAGAAGTGAAACTATTTCTGAGACTTGTATATGTACCAGCTGCAGTTTCGGTGGACCTTTTTTCATGTCCTGGGAATTCGACAGCTTTCATGAAGTACAACAATTATCTGAATACTTGGGGTTTTTTCTTTTTTTCATCTGTTTTGGGATGACACCTGGAGAGTTTTTGAATGCTTGTAGTGAGTAGGAGTTTCCTGTTTAATGAATGCTTAAGCGAAGTTGTATATACAGAGAGAAGGCATCGCTCTGACCTTCTAGATTAGGGATCTCTCAACCTCTTGACACTGTGAGCACTGAAAAAGTCATCTGTCAGTATTTGCAAATGCTACATTTCTGCACTTTCCCCCTTAAACCTCATAGCTGTTGCCTTTGATGCTTTTAAGAAGCCCTCCATGTGCTTATTGCTGGCATTTCATGGACTCCACTGGAAATATGGCCAGTGTAGGACCTTCCTGCTAGCATGTGACCTAGTGTGGCCCCTCTCCCATCACACAGCCCGAGACATAAAAAACTTATTAGATGTATTTGACTTAGTGTTTGGAAGTACTGTCTTCTGAGCTCTCATTGAAGTGCTTGTGAGTTGTATGTGATTTGCCAACTGTGATGTGACCATCCCTGGTCTAGTTTTATCTACTGCATGACACAGGAGTTCTAAGGTAATTACTGTTCCAGCTGAAGCATTTCTCCTACCAACAATACCTTAGATGTTGCCTGTTGTGGAGAACTTTGTAAGATTGTATACCCTGCTATTAATGTGTACCAACAGATGTGTAATGCAAGGGAGGAATTCATTTTATTGCTTGTATTCAGTATCATGTGCTGGACTTCAGAGACTTGCATAAACCCATTAGTATACGAGTTAAGCCCTTCTGAAAAGGGATATGTTTTCTTCTAATTGCAGTTTAAATCCTCAGGCTGGAACAAAAACTTTAACTTAGTCTAGGGATTCAGTACCATTTTCTCTCTGGATCCTGAGCAAAAGCCTTGGCTGGTTTTGCTGAGGGCAATAGATCTGCATACTTACTAGAGTCAAGAAGGAAGTTGAGAGTAAATTCTTTTGTGTCTATTACTCAAGGAAGGGCTAACCACAAAAACATGTACATGCTTTTTTGTCCAGTAGATCTCAGTACCAAGCTTGCTTTCTTAAATTACTTCAGCATCTTGCCTTTTTTTGTTTGTTTGTTTTAACATAGACTGTTGGATTGCTGCAGCCTGTTCAAATTTCAGAAACTAATACTGAAATATTTTGCTTTAGATGAGTCTATAATTTTGTTATGGCTGGGTCATGATACCAGTGAATTGTTTCAGAGGATTGTCCAGGGAATCCAGGTGTAAAACTAAGAGGGAAGAGGATGCTGTGGTTCGTGATGAGCCAGCAGGAGGGAGAAGGGCTGGTAACTTTTGCAAAGGAACAAGGATGTAGCTCAGTTCAGTGCTCCCATCTCTCTCCTTCGCGATACCTTTTGTGCTGTGGCGTGGTTAGTTTCATGTATCTAGCACCTTTCATTTGTGAACTGGGGGAGCCAGTCAGTGGAGCACTTAAGTCAGTGGAGTGGGTATACTCCTGGAAACTTTGAAGTTTTTTCATTATCACTGAGACTTTAGAAGAGCTACCCGAACCAGGAGGAATCCAGTGATGGCTCTGTGGTGCAACCTCTCCTGACATCTCCAAATGTCCAAGTTACAGATTGCTTCTTTAGTAATAATAATGCTACTAATAATGAAAAAAACCTCCCACCTATTCTTGGAGAAAACCTGCTCGATAGCATCAGCATGGATTTTGTCATGTACTTCAATGTGGCCAGGATTATGCTCCCACTTCTTCAAGGGTCTTCATAAAAAGGAAATACATAGATTTTGACCTTTGTTTCATTACTAGCAGAAGATTGTCATTGCATTAAGCTTCAATATGTATAGTTTAAATAATGTTGGTTCCATCTCCTGTAAAAATATGGGAATGTGACGTTTTGTAACAAGCTGGAATGGTTTACCTCTGCTTTTTGTTGTTAGTAATTGTTGCTTTTTGGTGAGAACAAATGTAGTCCTGCTATGAAGAGTGGTTTGTCCTCTCACCATCCTGAGGAAAAGGAAGCAAAATAGCTGTCAGTGGGGAGAGAGCTTGGGTTATAGTCTAGAATAGTCTAAGGGTGAAATGGTTAGGAGCATCTGAGCTGTGACTGAGGGTTTATGCTAGACTTTGTTTCATTGTTTCGGTGTTTCATTGCCGATAGAGCCACCCTCCATGAATCTCTAAAAGGAGGCTGAGAAAAGCACCTACTCACTCCTGCATTTCTGTATTTCAAGGAAGGGTTTCTTAACTATCTCAGAAAAAAAGGTGTATTTGAGCGCTTCCTTGCATTTTGCTGGAAATTTTTCTCATTCTTACTGGCAAGATGGTTCAAGTTAGGTAAAACACAATGGACTTATGAAGAAAGGCAATATTAATAAAAAAGTGAAAGTTAAAATAACTTTCTTTATTACTTTTGTAGATATATTATGATATCCATCTATGTTTTTGTTTCCTTTTATTTCCTTTTATTATGGAGAAGACTGTCATCTGTATTTAGGAAAAATAGTTTTCATAGGACTTGGCTATAACATACAGGCAAAAAAAAAGGCATAACCCTCTATTTTTATCTCGCAAAGCTCCTGTTAAAACTAACGTGTTAAGGAATAAAATTAAAGCTGGGGGACTTCTCCCCACCCCTGTTCGGTGTAATGATTTTTTTTTTTTTGAGTACTTTTCTTGATTTTCAACCTGTTTATTGCAGTCTTGCAATATTACTATTAATGCAGTATTGCATTATTATCATAATGCCAGCTGTAGTATTTTGGGCACAGTTCTTCCATGCCAAGGTATGGAAGGCTTAGAGAGCTTTTTGGGAGAAACCCAGGGCTGGATCTCCAGATGCTTCTGGGCTCCCTGTGATATTTTGTAATGGGTAGAGTCTCTGCTTGATGCCAGCCTCCACCCACACGGTCCTGCCTCTTCCTAGTTGTTTCTGTTCCATGTGGCTGGAGCACCAACACCCATCTAAAGGAAGATGGATTGGCTTGGATCCTGCATGTGCAAATAGCTCTGTATGATCACAAGACATGATACCTGTGGTCTCAGCCTTCTGAAAACATGAGACCATGTTCTTTACCCATGCATGCAAAAAGAAGTTGAAGTTGGTGGTTTAAAGGAGGAAAAGGGGGCAGGTCTCAAGGTGTTTCCTGC
>NW_010319804.1:14993-54257 GCF_000700745.2 Antrostomus carolinensis
CCCTACACGTTATATGGGTATCATCCTGAAAATGCTTAGAAAGCAGCTGGCTTACTGAATCTTGCTGTGACAAGTGCTGACAGACTGAAGAACAACAGTCAGAGAACCTGCCCTAAGGCAGGAGATGTGAATACAGCAGCAGCAGATGGTTCTGTTTCTACTGCTCAACTCATGTCCACTGATAACTGGACTTGGAGAGGTGTCCAGAAATACAGTTTTACTTGCCATAACATTTCAGACATAGAAACCATGAAATGGGATAGTGGAGGACACTCAAAATGGCATCTCCACTACAGCTGTCAGTTTGCAGGCTTAGACTAAGTGGTCAAGGTTTAATGTTTCCTTATCTAAAGGAAGATGATTAAACAACTATCTGTCTTCATCAGTGAAGAGTCATTTCTGTTAAACACTTGGAGTTCTTCTTTCTGTTTAGGACATGATTTTATTCCAAACAACCTCTTATTTCCTAAGCTGTGCACTAAGTGTGGCAATGTCTTCATATACTATATGTGGCATCTTCTATTTTCCTGAACCCTTGCTTTCATTGTATGTGTAAGGCTCTGTGTCAAGTAGGTTAATAAATAAATAAACCAACCCCCAATTTAATCCAGATTCATGTAATTTAATACTTTTTATCACTGTTGCACATGTTCACAAAAATGTATGGTAATTTTTATGTCAATGCCAGTTATTGAAGGTGCTGTTTTGAAATGCTGTTTAGTGAAATCAGGGAGATTAGGCAAAGTCAGGCAGAGTAAGCAGGTACTTGAAGCTTAATCACCTGAGCAAAGCTAGGCAAACACCAGTGACAAGATTTTGAAACTGTGAGATGATCCAAGTAGCAGTTCAGGCTAAATCAGATAGTAAATATATGCCGTAATTTATGGTTTGAATTTAGAGTAGATGTGTGAGAACTAACTCTCTTATTAAAAGTCACGGTATTTTTCCCATCCGGAATTTTAGCTGAGTGAAGGAACTCATAATTAAATGCTAACATGTTATATAACTTCATAGACATGCTTTTATAACACAAAGTTAGAAACTTTAATAATAATAATAAATAAAATAACCATAATAATCACACTCTGTTTTGAGACAGTCATTGCCCAAGTTATCTTCTGCTTGTTGGAGTTCCCTTGAGACTTTTGTAGTCTGAAGGCAGCAAGGATCTGTATCTCTCAACAACCAGGTCAAAGGAATTTCTTGGGATTCTTCCGTTTTGTTTTGGTTGGGCATTTTTTTTCTCTGGTTTTTCCTGTTGACAGCGAAGAGATTCTTCTCCTTGGCAGGCAAAATCCTACTCTGACTCATTTCCAGTCCTTAAGCATAGAGTGTTTTGTAAGAAAGGCAGGAATGGTTCATACAATGATAAGTATATTCTCCAGTTGTTTTTCAATACTTGTGATTATTCCTGTTTGGGTTTTATGTTGGGAAGAAAACACAGGCAGGCAGTTTTCCTTGGTGTAAGGCACTCCACGGGGCCTGTGCTGTCACTGAGCTTTTTCTTTTCCTAACAAGGACCTGTGGTTTTCCCACTGCTGTGGTCGGGCTGTGGAGGGCTGGTGTAAAGATCCCTTGGAAATCAGGCAAGGATGTTGGGAGCTCCTCACAGCTGGCTCCAGAATGGGATGGAGTAATCATACAGCATATGGGATGATAATTTTGTCACTGTCCTTTTTGCTTAGATGTTTGTTGAAGATGACAGGAAGGAAACTGCTGTGGAGAAAGAATGATCATTAATTACCTTTGGGAGTGAAGACTAAGGAAGAAATGGCAAGCCAGTGTGCAAATTAGATTTCTTGTGAACAGGAGTATTGCCACAAGAAATAGTGGTCTGTAACTTAGATTTAGTCCTCCTCTACTTGTGTTCAGTGTTTTAATTTAAGATGCAGTGATTAAAAAGAAAAAATTAATGAATGTGGTTTTATGTATTGCGAACTGTTGTGAAGTCCACATGATAAAATCTTACGAATAGCTTTTGATATGAATTTTCAGCAGAGACTACAGTTTGAAAAACAAAACATTTAAAATTTTATTTCAAGCTTTATAAAAAGCTTTCAGTTAATGTTCATGAAAGCTGTTGCTAAACAAACAACCCCAAACTTTGGCCATGTCTCCACTGCAGAATGTCTTGCCAGTGAGCATTGTATCAGCCAGGGGTGTGGAAAAAAGGCATACATCCTCGCTGACATCGATATGTTGGCGAAACCCCAGGCGCAGATGCAGCTGTGCTGGCAGAAGAGAACTTTTATCAGCTTAGCTTATGTCGTTTGGGGAGGTGATGCAACTACGCCAGCAGAAAAACTCTTCTCCTGGCGTGTGCTGTCAGCGTAGGAGGCTCTGCCAGCGCAGCCACAGCAGTGAGGCTCTGTACCCCAGCGAGCCTTTTGCAGCAACTGGAAAAGAAAAGCCCCTTGGAACAAAAGAGGGACCTTGATCGTTTTGTTTTTGCAAGAAGTTGTCGATGAGGAACAGAGCGGAAAGAGTGATTCAGATTTTAAAATTAAGTTTTAATGTAAAAAATGTGTTTAAGTCCTATGGCTTTAAGATGTCACTGGCCCCTTTCATGGTTGTCTGTGTGTCCTTGGGTTGCAGGGGTTGAGAGTTGCAATATGCCCAGCATCTGTGTTTTGTAATGCCTTTAAGGCTGGTAAAAGTATGAGTTTCTGTGGAAGTGGTGAAAAACCTTCTGTCTGTAAACTTAGGAAGACAACTGTAATCACACTTACATTCCCATCATATCTGGACGTGACCACTAGCACTAGAACATCTTCATGTTTAAATAAAAGGTTAAATTTCTCAGAATGAAGTGTTTATGTTTTACAGGAAGACAGAGTTGGGATTCCTGCTCTCTGCAAACACACACACACGCATTCATTTTCCTCTCCTGCTTTTGACCAGCTGGTGACAAGATTTTACAAAACTCCTTCTCTTTATAATGTAGAAAAGCAAAGACTTTAAGGGACAACGATTGTAAGAAGTAAATGCAAAACCAAACCAAAGATACTGAAAAACAGAATAAAGGCTCTTAGTCTCCAGTAGCTATTACAAGTTAAGATGATGACTGGTACGTGTATGTTGACTTTTATGGCAGCTGTACAGGCACGCACAAGAGAAGTGCGCGTTTTGAAACCCTGAACAGAGCAGTTGAGCATTTGATCACTGTGTGCATTTTGAGAACTCTGCTGAAGGCTTTTTTGAAGAGAAGAGTAGTACTGTGCCAGACTAAGTTTGATATGAAAATGTTTTGAAAATAGTTGCTCTGTCATTCTGCATTGCTTGTAACCCTAAAAATAATTGCCTGGCATTACTGGAAGCAGAATGGTGTGACAGCCTGACTTGCGCTGCTATAGTTAAAATCCGTCAATGTTTCCATTACAGACTTGGAGGGAGGGTTTAATCTTTTTCCCATTTTAAATCATGCATGGAAGAAATTCTAGATCAGCACTTCAGCTTCCAAGTAAGAATCTTTGGAAGAGATTTGCTGTTTCTAAAACTCTTTATTTAAAACAAACAAACAAAAAAAACCCCCTAGCCCTATGGCAATGAAATATTGATATTTGGGTTTGAAATTTTAAATTATGAGGAATTTTTGTAATTTTCAGCTCAATTCAATTAGGCAACAACAATGTTTCTACATATCAATGTTGATTTTATAGTGAGTGTTGCAGTTTGCTCTTCCGGGCTATTATTGCTCCATAATAAACTTTGCAATATGCCGAATTGGAAGATTTCAAAACTTTCCTAGGGAAACTCAAAAAAGAAACACATAGTTATCATGAAGTATCTGGTATAAGGCATGTCTCTGTACTTTTCTCCCACTCACAATTTCATTCCAATTTCCCGAGGTTATCTCCAAAATAGTTTCACTTGTGTATTAAGGCTGTAGTTTCATGGGTACTTTAAACTGAGGTAGACTGTAATCCCCTCCTCTCTGCCTACACATTCCTGTTCCCTGCCTTGTGACTGCCAAAGCTTTTGCGTAGCACAAAACCACGTGTTGAACCAGATCAGGGAAGATAATTTTTTTTTTTTTGTTCAGGCTGTGGCTACACAACTGTTTGTACTAGTCCAAATAAGAGGGTGGCACCGGGGCGGGAACAAGTGAGTCGACACTGACATCTCACTTTATATTCCACTTCCCCCCGCCCATACTGTGCCTTTCCTCTGCAGTTCACAGGGCAGTTCTTTGCTATGGGCTTCTTGAGCCGTGGAGGCTGAGGTTTTTGCAGGGAAGGGGCTGCATGTGACAGATTCTTTTTGTCAGTGAAAACCTTGTAGTCACAAGGCTTTTACTGGCAACTTTAGCTCTCTAGTTTATTCATTAAAGTATTCTTCTCTTATAGTACCACAGACCTGGTTATAATACTTCTGCACTGTGCCCTGCTATGCTGTTGTTAATGCAAATGATTAAGATGGCTCCTGCTGCAGATTTTCTCTAGGATGATTTCACATTCCATTACGGTCTGTTTTTAAGAACAATAGCATTAAATACCTTGAGGACTACAACAGAAGTGCTTATGTGCTTATCTCCTTTAGTTTTGGGGTTTTTTTTTTTCATTATACAGTATCTTTTTCTTGAGACTTTTGAAACAAAATTCACAAATACTGACATCAGTGGCAATATGAAAATTCTGCCAAGGCATGCAATTTAAATTCTGGTCCTTAAGCTGTCTATGCTCCCTCTGTATCTTTAAAAAAAGTAATAGCAGTTTTGTGTGAAGTACTAAAAGCCAGAAGAGATACAAAAGAGACTCCTAATTATTTTTATATTTCTGGATAGATTAAGGGAATAGCATAATCTTCATGTCCACCACAGTAATTCATTTGACATGTGGAGCAGTCATAGTGATGTAAACTTAATTTATACCTGCTGGAACCTACAGCAACAATATCTCTTAATTTCATTTTCACATCAGATGCCACAAGGAAGAGTGATAAATTCCTATGAGTAATATTCAGCAGAAGTTATATATAATTTGAGCCTGCATCATGCATTGTACACGCTTCAGATGGCAGTTGGGTATATTGGAATGTGCCTGTGAATCCTGTCCCAAACATGGTGTGAAAGCAGGTGTATTAAAAATGTATGAGTAATTATGTACAGATTTAACACGGTGCTCCAAATGGTAAACAGGCCACTGTAGACTGAGATAACGTGCATGCTGTGATTGCTATCTATAGTTTCCTCTAATGCACTTTTTCCTTTGCAGCAGTCCATTGTACCGGCCCACCCAATGGCTCCTCCTAGTCCCAGCACCACCAGCAGTAATAACAACAGCAGTAGCAGCAGCAACTCAGGATGGGATCAATTAAGTAAAACAAACCTTTACATCAGAGCACTGCCTCCAAACACCACTGATCAGGACCTGGTAAAATTATGCCAACCGTAAGTACTATGCTTAAATATAAATTATGATGTCATGCCTTAAAAGCTTACAGTAGGTATACAAAATGAGTGTTTGGACTACAAGGGAATAAAAAGGGATTCATAAATAAAAATCCTCAGCTGTAGTATGATGGCAAGTTTCAATGAAGGAAAAGACTGTGTTTGACACTTTGGGGAAGCAAAGTAAGTTTAAATATAGTGGTGAACAGAAGCAATCCATTGCTTTAGTAAAAGTGAGCCATACTGCTACTTAGTGCTGTTGAAATCACAGATAAATGAAAATAAACATCAAAATGTGAAACATAGTATTAAGAACCTGTGATGGAAGGTCCTGCAATAGAGGGTCTCCTCTGTTCACTACTAACATAATCTCTTGATACAAACTGCTTAAGTAATTGTTCTGCATCACTGTAAATTCCCTTGTGAATTTGAAAGCTTATCCTGGTTTTAGACTAATTTATGTTGGCTGTACATTACTGTACAATTATATTTATAATGAGAAATAACTGATCCATGTAAGAAGCCTTGCTAGTGGCTAGAAGTCCAGGTAGACTTGGCTGAGCAGAAGGTTTTCAGGCAGTGCAGTTAACATGAGATTTTTTTAGCTTGTGTAAGTTTTTTGGTTTTGTTTTCTAATTTTTACAGCAGCACTTGCCTTTTAGTTACTTTCAAATGTGGGTCACGTGTCAAGAGACTGTGCAATTATATTGTTAATACAGTGTTTAAAGTCATCTTTCTTAAATGTTTTACTGAATTTTTAAATCCTTGATTCTTCTGAAATTCACAGTGCACTTCCTGGAATATTTCGAAATCAAAGTACTGAGCTGTATTTTCAGTACTACCTGTAAGAAAACTACTAGATCTCTTTGGAATGAATGGAGAATCATTAAGATTTGTATATAACATTACTATCTGAGATTGTTAGAACTAATTTTATCTTCAATTTTGCAGATAAGTAACTAGGAATAGGCAAAAATACATGCCCAAGATCTCAACGTAAGTCAGCAAAATAACTAGGAAAACTTGTAAGTCTTGGATGCCAGCTTACATTAGGTGCCTTTGGTTTTGGATATTGCAAAAAATCTGGTACCTAATTTATAGAGAAGAATTTTTATTTTTTCTGTTGTAAACAAAACTCGGACTTTCAGGATAACAGTCACATTAATTATATTAATATTATAAGAAAAACAACTTGCTATCAAGTTGTGAAAGAAAAAAAAAATTCTATTTGGCTATTTTCCCAACAGCAAATGAAATCCATGTATTTTACAGAAAAAGGAACAGTTTATCAATCTGTGAAGTGTTTCATTGATAAAGGAAACATCTTTACAGCTTCCCCTGTGGCAATGACCTCGTCACTTGAATTTTAGTTACAAATGCATGTTTCATAGAAGTAGACGTTTCCTTCCCATTTTTGTCTTTTGAACTGATGAAGAAACCTTGGCCCGCGCACTAATTTTATGTTAGGACACAGTTGTGAGGTTATTTTGCACTGGAGCTGCCCGGTAACTACTATTTGTGCAGTGGTTACTATAGCTCCTTAACCTCTTTCTGAAGACGTTTTGGCTTGCAGATGTCATTGATGCATGAACATCCTAGAAAAAATAGGTTCAATACTTTGCTGTAACTGATCCTTTTCCTCCTGCACGGCCAAAGATTCCGATTTTGTTTTTCAATATTTGTAGTTGAATCAACATGAATTTTGCAAATAAAGAAAAGGCAAGAACTGCAGCCATGAAGTTATTAAATAAATTCTGAAGTGAATTTACAGATTTGGAAGGTTGTGGCTTTTCTTCCTGTGAGATATTTCTCTCCTAAACGTCTTACTTGAGAGGAAAGGAGGCCCTGTCTCAAAATTATCCATTTCTGCTGAGAAACCAAGTGAGATGTCCAGAAATTTTAGATTTGGAACATCTTTCAAAAAATCTGGGTAACCTATTAAGAGTCTTATACTTCTCTGCCAATATAGCCCCTTAGCAACTGATTTTATGCTGCAGTAAGATAGAAATGACAACACTCTCTCCTTGTTTACAGGAGCTCAGTAATCCACTTTTATAGACTATGGAAAGTTTCAGATGCAAAATTTTTCCTTCCTACAAATCTGTCTAAACTTATAGGATATAGAGGGCAAGATATTTTTGAAAGCTGCTGTGTTGGTTGTTTAAGCTGAAGCAATACAAAATAAATGGAGAATAAAATCTTGGACACACGGAAGTCAATGAAGCAACTGCTGTTTACTCCAGATCTCTGAAATATTTTCATTAGCTCTTTCAAAATGTCTGAGATTTTACTGGGGGTGGATGTACAGAAAAAGGTCACTGGCTTTTGTTTGATATCTTTTGGCTGTTGTCAGACAAGACAGAAAAACACCTGTGGGTTGAGGAAATAATGGTTGAAAAACGTCATTGTCACTACAAATGCCATAAACATCCCATCTGTGTAGATTTTCCCTCTGATCATCATGGACTTTTATCATATACTCTACTGAAAAGTTATTTTCAGTGGTGGCTATTGTAGAGAGATATTGCTTTCAATATATTCCCTCAGAATACAAATTGGAAGAATCTACAGAGTTCTTGTGTGTGGGTCTGGTTATACAGTGACTTTGCTTTAGTTAATATGCTTACTTTAGTTCTTGTTCACAACAGCTAGCAGTGCTAATTTGGGCCATGTTTTTATTTTGATTAATTATTTTTGGTGAATTGCTAGAGAAACCTCTTATCAAAGTATAGAAGTGTCGGGCTTGCTTTCCTGTTGTAGCCCAGCTGTGCAGTATTTACAAACACAATCAACAAATGTTCACCAGTTTTGTGGAAAAGTGCTTTCCTGGCAAGAGCACCATTTGTACTCTTGCATATATGTCTCACAAATCTGGTCTCCACCTTCATCTGCTTGGTTCTTTCTAGTGATGTAATAGGTGAAGCTTTCTACTCTTTTCCAAGATGAAAAGTGAATATTATAATTTTGTTGTGAAGGCTTTCCTAGCAGTACAACTATTTTCAGACAGTATTACTGGCTTTTGTGTGGGAAATAAAGCTGCCACATTTCTAAATAGTTCATTCAAACTCAAGCCTGCTCCTCCGGTTCTGCACTGGGAAAACAAATTTCTTCATATCAGTTGTGCCAGAGGCAGAAGTGTGAGGAAGAGTAAGGTAGGTATTACGTTTGTCACAAGAATGTCGTAAGAGCCAACCCAGAACCAGAGTCCAGAGTGTCGGCGGGACACCATGTGAGTCAGTCCTGGCCACACAAGCTTTCCATTAGGTATGTAAGGGTAGGCAAAGCAATTGATGCAGTGGCCCACAAATATTCTTTTCTGTGGGAGGCTAGACAGGAGCAATCAGGTAAATAGAAGGACAAGAGCAGAGGAAAGTAGAAATCAGAGTAAGGAGCTGGTGAGCATGATGTGGGGAAGCCTACAGGAGGCTGCCTGACTCTGCTGTGCAGTTTCTTTTTCCCAGACTGGGTAGTGCCATTGCATGAGATCTGCTGTACTGAGCAAACCTTTGCCATGGAGGTGTTGTTGCTGGAGCAGTAGCAGCCTCAGCCATGCTTAGTTGTACTCTCTTCCCCTGGCATGACTATCAATACTTGCTTGATGTGCCTCCTTCAGCTGTTGTGTTGGATTTATGAATACATTATTTAGGCTTTAATTGTACTTTTATTCACTGACTGTTAGACAGGATCCTGCTAGCCCATCCTTTGGGGTGCTCCCTTCCAGGCTGTTTGCTTGAACCGTGACGCTTGTATCAAGCTGTTTGTAGTCTATGTAGTATTTTTGAGATCTGTTTTTGCTCTGGACAATTTCACGTAGGCTTTCCCCCTTAAATTATCACTGTGTGGTTATAATGCTGATTTTTAATAGGATTACAATTAGGAAAGCAGCTGGTTTAAGGTAACAAAGTTAGTGATATAATTACCACGACAGACCATTGTTCCGTGCCAGGATGGTCAGAATACAAAAACAGAACCTTGTAGCGGCTGCTTTTGCTTATGTATGTTGGGAAATGGGATATCTTGTTGAAAGAGTATTTTAAGGATTCTTTCTTAAATATTCGGCATCATGAACACAAGCATAGCTAAAATGAATGGCAGGCTAATAGTTGTTTTGAAACATTTGAGCCAGACGTGCTATACAGCTTTGTTTCCACAGCATGGGAACTTTTCTTTTTTTTTATAGCTACATACTCTAATGTTTCCCTGTTTTGAGACAAGAGCACTCAAAAATTGTTTCAATTCCCTGCTCTTAATAAAAGACATATTTTCATTAAGTCATGTGACATCATTAGCATATTAATATTTCCATGTTCTTTGCTTGCCATATAATTGTGACCTCTCCCTGTGCTGCCATTTCCCGTCTCCTTCAAACACACTCAGGACTGAGAAGTGGTGAACTGGAGCTCGAACATTTACTGTAGCAGGGAGCTGTCATTGCTGCAGTCAGTTAAGAGCAAGAAATCTGCTAATTTTACTCAGTATACCTCATTAGAAAAAGGGCATGTCTGGACATTAGGAAATAGTCTGACCGTCTTCTGCATGTAACTTTTTGGGAGAATGGTCTGGGCAGGTCACTGCTGCTTATTTCAGTCTAAGGAAATGTCTGTAGCATGTGAATACAACCCATTTAAATAGAAGGTGTGGGTAAGGGAAAGTGGAATGGAAAATTTCAAAGCTAACTTCTCAAATTTTTTTTAGAATTATTTTGTCTTTATTTCTTTGTCCTTTATTCTCCATTTTTCTTGCATTTTTCTTTCATGGTTTGTCAGCTGCAGTGAAATATAATTATGTGGAATATGATTTCATGTCATATAATTGTGATGCAACATTGTCTCAGAAACTGTTCCCTTTGAGGTCAGTATTAATACTTGATCATATTAGAGCAGGAGCCTATCTGTTGTTTTACTTTATTAGAGTGGAAAGAAGTCCTCTACAAATTAGCTCTTTTACAGGTTTATATATGCATTTTTAAAAATAGTATTACTGCATACGTCTCTGAATAAATAACACCAGATTTACAGAATATCATTTGGTTGTAGGAGGAGGTAGTTTCTTTAGCAGCTGAGCAGTATGTGATTTGTAATGTTCAGCTCAGTGTTGTGTGGTACCAGCATTATTGTTTTCTTTATTCCTTGTTCAAGGACTGTGGCATGGTTTGGGTTTTGTACAATATGCAGTAAATTTCTCTTAACTGCACTTTTACATCCAGTTTTGCTCTTCAGAGCAAACACACCACCAAGAATGGTGAAGGTATGTTCCCTAGATGTAATAACTGATTGTACCAGTGCTGTGTTGCCTTTGAAAGCAGACGTTGGTGTGGAATATAGTGCAGCGCCGCAGAGAAAAACCCGCAATAACCTTGGGACCAGGATTTAGATAATCTGACTTGTGTTCTGCCTGGCTGATGCACCCAGTTTATCAGCTAGACAAACTACCAGAGGAGGAGTTGCGTGCCAGTTGGTATGTAAACTGGCTCTGCTAGCTTCTGTCTTAGCTGATGATCTTTTAAGAGGTTGCTGTCAGAAGTAAGTATCCCATTTCTACATCTGAGAAGAAATAGTATTCAGTTTTGTATGTCCCTTTTGCCAGATACACTGGAGAGATGTGGGCCTGACATGGAAACTGAAATGCTGCTTTTTGTTAGGGCTTGACTTCCGCAGTGAGTGGCGAGGCATTTGTGTGGTATGCCGTGGGAATTGCAATTGGCCTGGAGATGTGCTGTTTGGTTTAAATAGTCATTTCCTTAATTTTTTTAGCAACTGCTTTAAGCAGTCATTTTATGAAATGTCTAGCCTGGCATGATGTGAAGGAAGACTCTCTCTCTCCCCCTCAATATCTGCACTTTAATTAGACAGAAATAAAATTCAGACAGCTTTACATTCACGATCAAATGAAATCCACACTGAAATCCTCTCTAAGGAGTTCCAGGGTTTTTTTGTTTTTGTTTTTTTTTTTTATAATAATGCCTTCTTGTAGAGAATGTTATTAGGGAGCTGTATGTATTTTTGTGGAAATTGTAATTGGGGAAAAAAGTAAGAAAAGTTGTCTTCTAGAGTCCTATCCTCTGGATGCAGACAGTCTCTTGAGATGCCTTGAATTTAAAACAAATATAGTTTTAATTTTCTCTTTCCGTTTTGTGATTAAGCAAAGATTGAAGTTTTTCAAACTCACTATTTCATTTGGCCTAACAGTAATCAGCAGTTTCCCTCAGCACACCCTCTTAAATAAGCAATTTGAATGCAAACACACCAAGGAAATCCATCTGCACAGTGGTCAGAGATCCAGGGACCCAGTGATTGCACAAGCTTCATCTCCCCCAGGAGATGAGATTTCTGTTGCAGAGTGGGGCTGGAGCGGAGGTGATCCCATGGAATTTCCTCTAGGAAGTGGGGGCGAGGGAGGAGAGGAGAGTGGAAGGAATGTTTCAGCCACAGCTGCTTGTAAAAGAAGCACTAGGAAAACAGATTGGTAAAAGTTGCTGCCATCGGAGATCTCTCAGAAAAAAGAAAGCTGATTTTGTAGCATGGGGCCTGTAAATCTGTGAGCGTTCGGAAGTCTGCGTTTATTTGTTGTGTGGAGATGCAGCCCTTGTTCTCTATTGCAGAGCCACAGGAAAAAAATGTCCCATGGCAGCTGGTGGAATGCCTTTGATCAGGATCCCGGTCTGGAGCTTCCCTGGTGGCAGGGGCCCGGCTCAGATGGGAGGTGATAGCAGCACAGTTATTTGTCGGAATAACCAGTAATTCAACAACATTTTGAAGTTTACTTTCAATGGACTACTGAAAATGTTAAAAAGTACTAATCAGGCTTTTTAGTGAGTTCCAAGATGCCAAAAACTGTCCCTTCTGATAGAAGGGTGTATCAGTCAGAAACCAGTTCAGAATTGAATCAGCTTAGAGCCCGGGTTGATTTCTGCCCTAGCATGCTTACATTAAGCTTGCCATTTTTTTAAGGATACCGTTCAGCGTAGAAAGCAGAATCAATATTTGCAAGCAGATCCTTATTTCTAATGTCTAATATCTCATGTGGTTTCACATAACTCATAGAAATCTCGTGAAGTCTTGACTTTGTTTGCTAAAGGTTAGTTCTGCTTAGCTCCGATTTCTGTAATATTAACTCCTTGAAATGAAAAAAAAAAAAATGAGCCATTTGATGTTGTCACAGATCCTTTCAACCTTTTTTCCTCCATGTTGTTGCCAAATGGCATTTAGGGTTGAAACACTGTCACCCCTATATTGTATGCAACCCAGATGATAAACGTGCATATTTTACCTGCAGAATGAAAGCACTAACAAATATAGGTAAACAAGTTAATTCAGATCCTGCTACCTCCAATGAAACTTGTAATTGAGGAAATAAGGAGAAAAAAAAGTGTTTATCCTTAAAAAAACCTCCACACAATATTAAACCTTGATTCTCAACTGCTTTTTTACAAGATCTAAAATTCTGCCCTGTCTTGACATTTGACAAAAAGATGTCAGCTGCCTCAGTTCAGTTTGAGCAGTGCCTTACTCAAGACTCAGACCAATCCTATAGAAAATTAAATTACTGAAGGGCTGCTGAGAGAAGAAGTAATATTTCATCATTTCAATATCTAATCTTTGCAGGTAGATGTGGTGTACCTGGGAAAAAAGTCAAATTTTAATTTGAATGTTGATAATGTTATGATACATGGACAGAGAGCAAAAAACACCAATGAAAACACAAAATTAGAAGACTTTGATTTGTACTCTGTTTTGACACTGTTACTAGTACAAATATTCCACTTGAAATAACCTGTGTGAGTTGAGTGAATCATTAACAGAATCAGTTTTGGTGGAAGAAGTATGTTCTGATTTGTACTCTTATTCTGTCCCTTCCCTTTCCATTTCTTCTCTTACTTTATTCTTTTATTTTTCCAAAAGAGGAAAAACTTGCAGTCTGTTGCTTTGCTGTCACAAGAGAAATCCACTCAATTTTTTATTAATAATTACATTTAATTAATTGATCATTTTGGCCATCTTAATTTAAATATATTAGCCCAAAATGTATGTTCTTTTTAAATGTTTGTTTTCTCTATTCTGTGCAGTTCTGTAATTTTACATACTATCCTTAAAAGGCAGAGGATGGGTCAGTATTTTTGCTTAGGAGAACGTTGTGGACTTAGGCCTTACACACTATCAATATTTCAAATCCTAGTGCTGCTTTTTGACTGAGATAGTCACTAACAAGCTTTCACAAGTCTGTCAAAATATCAGCAGTTATTCTGGTGCACTAATAAAGACTTTTTCTTTAATAAGCATTATGTTAATAGAAGATCTAAAATCAGGATTAAAAAAATGCTTCATATGAGGTAATACAAATACTGGAGAAATCTCAAATCTTTTATTTGCAAACCCTAAATGTCAGAAATAAAATTATCTAAATACCCATAAAAGAGCCAAGCTAGTTATTTCTGGTTTCAAGGACTCTGCTGAAGAGCTTTTGGAGCCCAGAGACTAGCAGAGTACATAGTTTTATTTAGCATGTTCGTAAAATCGCCAAGGAACTGGTGTGTTAAAAAACTTGATGTAAACCAGAAATGCTTACCTATGCCCCTAAGAGAACTGCAAGCTTGACTCCTGTTTGTTTGCAGTGTGCTCACAATGGCCTGAGCCTAGAAAGCTCCGAGCACCCTTTGGAGCCTGCAGCTCCTACTGCTGGTGTTAGGGTTTGAAACCACTTAGTGCTCCATAGTGTGGGCTTAGGATTTGTTTGATAGTGGAGGCTGAGCTTTTCGGCTACATAATTACACAGTCTCTGGTTCATTCTTTCAGCGTGTGGTTGTGTGGGTTTTTTGTTGGTTTTGTTTTTGTTTTGGTTTTTTGTTGTTGTTGTTTGTTTTTTCTTTTTTTTTTTTTTTTTTCTCCTTTTTAGCCTGTGGCTGTGCAGTGCCCCAAGACAGAAGTCTTCCTCTTGTTAGGTCTGAATGTCTTGGCTGAGTTCTGGAGGAGCCAGAACTCTCTTTGGCAGAGAGAAGAAAGACTCTTTCCCTTCAAGGCCTGAGGGTATCAGCATGGTGGGGTATGCAGTGGAGCTGACATAGCAGTGTGCGTTTCCTTCCTCATCACTGTTTGTAGTACTGTGATCTGAAAAGGAGTGTTTGTAAATCATCTGCGTGGTTTTTTTTCTCCAGATATCCAATATTCAACCCTCTGCATTTCCTACACTTAAAGCTATTTGTTTTTATTGTGTGGCAGGCTTTGTCTTAACTTTATTGTTAAGGCTTTTTTATTTGGTGCCAAAAGTCTATTTGCTATATTTTGAAGATCTCAAATACTGAGAGGGAAAGTATTGACCCAGATTCCTTTTCCTCAGTGACAGCTTACAGGCCTTCCGTGTTGCAGTACAGAGGTACAGAACTAGGAGTGAAAAGACTGTTGTTAGCCAGGGCTGCTGTGGAAAACAATTCATCACCATACCAAGGCCTCAGCATGAATGTACTCTTTATTATGTAAATTAGGATCAATTCTTTTTGAACATCTTCCAAATACTCAGAGCTATGACATTATAAAAATATACAATAATCTGTCCCAGTCTTCCATTCTTCCCAAGTGAATTGCGTGTTACTTTGTTCCATAAGAAATTTTGAAGTTTTTCCACCCATTTTATTAATTGCTTAATCAGTTAAATATTTGTTAATTCTCTTTGAAGTCTAGGTTGCTCACTCTGTATTATGCAGTTTTGCAAATGTCATTAAATATTTTGAAAAGAGTGGCCCTCCCAAGAAGAGGGGATGGCCCTGACTGTCACCAATCAACTGTTTCCCATCGAGCACTTGAACAGAGGTCGAGGTGGTAGTCTAAGGAGCACAGACTCACTGTTTTGGACAACTGAATTGAGTAGAATTGATAGGATGCAAAAAGTAGGTAGGTTTCAGTAGAACACAGAAAGGCCCAAGTTGTTCAGATGTTCTTGGTTACATAGCCAGGGTCAGAAAAGTTGGGTTTTTTTGAGTAATTCCTTTTGAAAAACAGGAAAGACTTAATTTTTTCCTCTTAAATTTCCATTTAACTAATAAATTGCACTTTTTGAAGCAATAACCTGAAGCAGACTCTGTGTGGATCCAAATCAGTCTGTAACACAGGACTGCTGCTTCATTTTGGTCTTTTCTATCAAAGATGTTGCCATTTTAATTGTTCCTTAAATTTAATTAACTTAAACTCCACTTAAACTCATTTGGGTCCAAATCTCTCACTTAATCAGAGGAGATTAGGGATTTGGACTCCTCCATGGTTGTAACTGAAAGGTGAGAAGCAGCAAGACTTTTCTTTCAAAGGTAACTGGTTACTGACCAAGCATCCTAGTGATGTTTATACGGTGCATATAGGTTTTGGGAACATTGTTAGTTTCTTTATCTCATGAGATAAAAAAAAAAAATAGATCATATAATTAGAAATGGAGCAGAATATGTCTAAATATATAGCTTTAAAACAAGATGCTAAATTCTTTATAATTGGCTTGCCATGTTCCTCACAATAAGCTAAAAAAACCCTTCTGAAAAAGGAATCCACTGTTGTTTATATCACCACAACAAAACTAGTTACATTTTTGTCATGAAAAATGGGAAATTAGTTTCTGTTTTTCTGAATGAAATTTTATATGTTCCTGTGATAAAAGACATTTTAGTGCTGTTACAGCATTTTAGCTTTGCTCTTCTCTTTGTGGTAGCATGTCTTTTTTTGTCCTTTCTTTAAGTGAAGAGGAGGGAGGCAGCTTGAAGTGCAGAGGAAAGAGTAAATTTTAGTAATTTTATATTGTAGTCAGGAAGGAATATTTCTGAGGGCAACGTTTTCTTCTGCTCATTAGTGTCCTTTCCAAACTTCTGCTTTGTTCCGTGGGACAGAATTTGCAGAAGTTTTCATTATTCCTCAGGGATTTAACTGGATTTGTATTTGGACCGGGTCACTGGTGTTCTGCCTTCTTCGGGATCTTATAGTTGTCTTCTGCTTATACTTGTGCTGAAGATAGTTGACAGCTCGAGTTCAGCTTCTCCAGTGGTGGAGTAACTGTGAGGCTGTTTCTCTCAAGTTGCTTTCCTCTAGTGGTAGAGATCAGCATTTGGCTGTGACAGCTCTCCTTTATTTTTCTGGGAAGCAATTCTCTGACATTCTTGTTGCTGAGATCATCCCCACTAGGGTTTTCAGAAGAACATCTGACTGAGGCTCAAATTCTACACCTACTGCTGTTCTGACCTTATAGTATGTTCTAGGAAAGGTCTCAGTCCTTTACCATTAATAATTTGTTTCTAGATACTTTTTGTTGACTCAAAGATCCGCGAATTGATGGTTTCTTCCTTTCACTGTGATTTGGTTTCATATTGAGGGTGTGGATTCTTTTAATCCCAAGGATAATTTAAGATTAAAAAAAAAAAAAAGTATCATTAAATTACTGCGGTCTGAGTCATACTTGGTTTGTGAGTTTAGTTCCCTGGCCTTCCCACACAGCATTTCCGATATGCAGTGAGCTGAGGGTGTGCAGGAAAGACTGTAGAGTGAGTGACCTAGATACTGTTTAACTCTTTACTAATGAGTGGCTTTCTGACACTGAATATAGCCATTGCCCCTTTGGATTCTTCGTCACTTTCTTTGAATTAGATGTATCTATTGAGTTTTCCTGCTTCTGAGTGATTTTCTTTAAAAATATTTTAAAATTTCTGTTTGGATTGGTTCAAACATCTTGTTTAGATAAATCGATTGGAAACTGGTAAATGAACTGTTTCAGGATCTGAAGCTTAAGCATTGAGATTCATCCTCACGTAGAAGTTATGGGTTCTTTCATATAGTACTTTATTGCTTCCAAGACAAAAGTTCATTCTGCTGCCCTCTTGCAGGCAAAGAAATAGTCATCTTGGCCTCTAAATAGCCAAAAGAAAAAAAGTCTGTAAAGCCCAGAAACACTGTGACCATGTCATACAAACTGCCTTATTAGCATATGTTGTTGAATCTGTTCAAGAAAGGTGTTTGTGATACAGAACTGACTTCACTGACTTAGGGCTTGCCTGTCAGCTTTGCTGTCATGCAGTGGTTGGTTGATTTTTCTTGGCACTGTGTCAGAATGCGTTTTTTGAATAGCCCCTTCTGTGGCTGCTGGTGCTCTGGGTTTGTGAAACTGCCATGGCTGCTCCTTTAAGAAACTTTGAATCTATGTCTTACTGTGTTTAATGCAGATGCCATCCAGGCTTGCAGTTGATATAGCCAGCTGGAGGATCCCAATTTTCTTTGAGCCTAGTAGACCCAGCCTTGGGTTGCCCCTTTGCACAGATGCTGATGGGGTGGGTTTTCCCAGGATTAACCTCCATTTTCTGTGTTCTTCACTGTGAAGCCCATTGATCCAAGTGCTTCCTCAGGCACACCAGCCAAAGCACAGTCTGGGACACTGTGTTTATCCTTCCATGGTGGCATTTGACATGGTCATTATACAAAAAAAAAAAAAAAAAAAAAAGGAAATGAAGATCTGGGGGATGACATTGGTTTCAACCAGCTTGGGTGTGTTGTACATGGCAGTCTGGTAGTGAGCAGTGTACTGGGACTGCAGGTCCATCTGCAGCTAAGGGCTAAGAGTAGGCTGAATGTGCAGTGGTTCCAGAAGACTTCAGTTACACTTGGCTAGCTGCTGTTGTGATGGAATCAGAACAGGTTAATGGTGTTTTGAAAGGAAATTGTATATTTAAGGTACTAAAAGCAAATTTCCAGATAAGTATCTATTACATTCTCTTTGCAAAACTGGAAAAATCAAAGTCTGCCTCCTGCTTGCTTCAATCAATATTCAAAAGACTGTCTATCTTAAGCAGTGTGAAACTGAGGAAGTGTCACTGAATATGACCCTGACGCATCAGCCACAAAGGTTGCACTTTAGATTTTGTGTTACAGCTTGTGATTGCTCATGTATCTAAAATTTGGCAACAGATGGATCGTATTTTTTTTAATGCATAATGCTCCTCTGTCCCTATCTCAGCACTTAATACTACTGCAGACATCTTTTCAACAGAGCTAGGCAGTTATAATCAATAATATGTGAGCTGATGTTTCTACTCAATAACGTACAGCCACTTAAATGCCCTTCAGAAGTATTTTGACCCCTGGAGAGAGCTACTTTAGTACAACCATTTTCCCTATTGAAATGGAGACATTTGCTATTCAGCACAGCTGGGACTGGAGACTAGAGAAGCAGATTCAAATAAGGATCAAGTCTACATGCCGTGCTATTAAGGGGGCAAGGCCTCTGAAAGGTTTAGCAGTGGTTTTGAATAATTTGTCCATTTAGTGCTGTTCTAGTATGGTTGACGTTAAGTTACCAGAAATTAAAGGAGATCAGACTCTAATGTTAATTGTACAGTTTCTTTGGAATCAGCTGTTAATTTAAGTATAGAATAGCTATCAGGATGTTACTATGAGTATTTCAGAAAAGAAACACTGTTAAAATGCAGCTCAGAGACTGGAAATTATTTGGATGTATTGTTTTTTTTTTTCCTCTTCTGCCCTCCAGACAGAAAGGGGCAGTCAGCACTTTGCAAGATTGGGTGTTAAATTAGTGCAAGATGCAGGTAAGAACAAATAGATATCTTTGTGGAGAAGGTATTTTAACCCAGCAGGCCAGGTCTTGGATTCATCCTATTAGCTTTGTGTTGTCTTATTTTTACAACAACAGAAGGAAAACATACAAAATACACTGACATATTTTTAAAAAGTTATCAATGACAGGCATTATTCCAATGACCAAACATCTTTCATACAAGATAAATGTGAGAATAAGTATTATATATGTGTGTGTGTATGTACTTGTGTCCGTGTAATTTACATGATATGTGAGACAGTATTTTGTAGTTCAGAGTTGACAGAGGGGTCAGGGCTTAGAAAATGGGATGTAGCTGCCAGTACCTTAGTATTTTGACAGTCTCCAATCTCATCGTTTTCAAGACTTAGCCAACATATTCCTCAGAGCGTCATTTATTTAAACTGAGGGTATAAGACTTGGTTAGCAACCTTCACTAGAAGTGAAATTAATAGGCAAGAATAAATTTAGAAAGTAATCTTCTGCAAGTATACAGGCTTGTAGCATTAATAGATGTCTGTCTATCCACTTAATAGGTAGACTTACACTAGCTAGGATTGTAGCCAGAATAACACCTTTTGATTTATACTGTTCTAAGCAAAACAAGGGAAAAAAATATTGGGAAATGCTGATAAATAATTTTATTTTCCCCTTGCCTTGTCCTTAATTCCCTCGCACAAGAAAAAGAAATATGCTTAGGAAAAGCCAAAATACAGGACAATGCGTCATACACTGACAATGACTGAATTTGGCTTCCTTGGATGGAGGAGGAGGAATTGAAAAATGAAAGGTGTTCAGGTGGAGAGACTAATTTATGCTCCCAAGCTGATTTGTCCTGTTTAGCATGGGGAAGACAAAGGAGTTATGAATTATGAATAACAAGAACTGCTCTCTTATGTCTTCATAGTTTTCTTCTTTCAAGCTGGTAGTGTAGGCTCTGCAAAATTAGTGAGGCTGAAATTTGCCAAGATTTATGGGTGGGTGTAGAAATACTGCCTTACTTTCAGATTAAAACAGCTAGCAGTGGTAAATCAATACATGCATGTCTGCAGACCTGCCATGAGCTTGGCTTATAAATGCATGTTAGCATTCATCTGGTTTAATTTATCATTTTCCCAAATAATTGCCTTGATTAGTGATCATTTTTCACTATGAAAAAAAGCATAAAAGAAATTGCTAGACTGTAGAAATAATATTCCAGACTTGTAATTTGAACCTGTTTGGAACTTTATTATTTTGCTTGCAAATTAATTCTGGTTTTCAAAAAAACCCTGTATCTGTCGTGGCTATGTGAAACTGTGTTCTCGTATTTTTTTATATTCTTTCTGTGAGCTAAAGGAACTATCAGTTACTTTCAGTTGTGTGTAAAATGCAGATTTTTTTTTTTTTTCCAGTGCTTTGCTTTTAAACCTGGCATAATTTGTGTCCATTCTGTAGTGTTAAGGTTAAGAGAACAACAGGGTGAGACCCTTTGCTTTCGTAAAATAACATGGCTTTGTTCTTCCATCTTGTAGCTGTAGGAAACTGTAAGCCCTTCCTGTATATCTGAATAGCCCTGTGAGTAGATACACACGCAAATTCCTGCAATAAATGTATATTGTCCTATGGGTTTTTTGAGTAAGAGTTATTGTAGTACTAAAAAGTGGGTTAGCCAAGAATTCCAAATATCTTTTTAATTCATTATCTCTTTTTGTAAAATAAGGATTCTCCATAATTTGTTCTGCTAAACTAGATGCTGAATTATACAAATTAGAAAGTGCAGCCTGCTTTGTGAGGCAGGAATGGAGAGGCAGATGTCTTGTTTTTTTTCTATTTTACTGATAATTTCTTCTGTGAATGTCTTAATATAGGTTAGTTGATTTATGGTAATTTATGATAATTGTGAGATTTATTGCTTGTGACTATCTGAATAACTGCACAAATCACTTTCATATGAATGTTCCTCAGTTCAGTGTCTTATGGTAAAACTTTCTATGAAGCTTTCAGTGTAAGAGTACTTCATATAAATTACAATATGTTATATTAGAAATAGAATAGTAGTATATCAGTTTCTAAACAATTCAATCTAATTTATAACCATCACTTCATATTCCATCCAACTCTAAAATATTTTTCTCAAAGAACAATGCCACATAATTTATAAGAAAAACAGAGTGGTCTTTCACTAACATTTGTCATTAAGCTCAGGAGAACATTGGCAGGAAACAAAACTTTTAATGTTGACCAGCATTTGTGTCCCTGCAAACAGGTGTTTGAAAATGAAACGTAAGCCTGTGTAGTTCACACCTTTTAAAATACTTCATATGTGAGTCTTCAAATGGATAAAGAGAAAAATCTCCTACAAGTTGGGGCAAAATTGAGGTATTTACTTAGCTCTGCTGAACTGTTGATTTCATAAACAGTAAAGATGAGAAACATAAACAATTTCCTTTTCTGAAAGCACAGACACTTTGGTTAATGCATTACTGTGATTTTTATTTTCTTCAGTTTAGGAGAAAGCAAGCTATTGTTACTTAGACAATACTTGCACTTCAAAGCATGTCAAAGAGGAAAATCCGTGTGTGTTTCTGATAGGTTATTTATCCTGCTTAACCTATAAACTGTAAAGTAACAAAGCTACTGAACTGAAAGATATCTTAGCAGATGGTTCAGAGATTATGCTAAATCACTTCAGCTTCTCAGAAGTTAGGCTGGGTTACTGCAGGGACAGTGGCTGCAAGAAACACTGAATGAGATCATTTTTATCAAGTTTGTTGCTTGAAATTCCATTTTTCTTCACAGCATGTAACAAATTGTGTCTTTACAGTTAAAACAGATATGTAATCAACAAATTTAGGACCAGCGTGTTAGTATCCTGGCTTTCATAGGAGTCATTAGGATGACAAGAATCTTTAGATGTCTGTGAAATAGGAAAGATCATCTCCTGTGCAGGCAAGAGGTTGGTTCTGCCACTTTTGCTGCTCTTGCTCTCTCTTTTTTCAGTGCCCGGAGCTGTTGCTTTGGTCTCTCCCTACTATCAAGTTGAGCATTATTATCTTGCTATCTTTATGAAAGATTAAATGGAAATTAAATGCCATGTGTTTAGTAGTAAAAAACATGTTGCAGCTGAACAAGGATAGGCCAAGATTTAGGGCTTTGGAAAAAGTACCACCCTGAAGAGTGGGTGATTATTAATCGTAGATCTGCCAAAGATCTGTAGTCACATCCTCAACTGAGGCAACAGAGAGTAGAGTCTAGAATAGAAGTTACAGGTTCATCCTTCAGAATTTGCCTTTTTTTTTTCCTTTTAAATTAGCAAAAAAGACCCCAAATAAACCCTAATGTAAGATTTTAACCTAAGATTTTATACTTAGGTTTTAAAAATCTTTCATTATTTTGATTCTACTGCTGCTGTGTTTTTCTTAAAGTAGCATCAGTTGAACTCTTCTCAAGGCCTGCCAGGGAAGAATACGAGACCCTTCCCCTCCAACTCCAAAAGCTCCTTGGAGGAGAGGCTTCATGGATTTTTATTTTTATTTTCTTTCTCCATGGTTATGTCTTCATAGTACTGAAGAATAACTCCTTTTTTTACTTATTGCAACGTTCGTAACCTTATAAAGTAAAACTAAATAAACATGGCATTACTCTATTTTTTTTATTTAAGATTGATGGAGAAAACACCTCTGCAGGGAATTATTGGAAGTCTGTTGGTTTAGTGCACACTAAAAAGCCACATTACGAATGCTGTTTTAGTATCAGCTGTAATATGTCTTAAACATTTAAAATACCCAGAGATACTAAAAAAAAAAAAAAAAAAAAAAAAAAGGCCAATTTTCCTCAGTTCTGCTAAATGAAAGGGTATTGTACAGTGGTCTGTGTTTTTAAGATAATTAATTTGTTGTGCAAAAAGGGGCATACTAATTGAAAAACCTTTGGAAGATGTTGTAAATATAGCTGTACGATGCTAACAGGGCTTTTCCCCTTGACTTTCAGTAAGCTTCTAAGGAATGGATAGAGATTATTCACATCTCTACAAAGCAAGAGGAAGCATACATTTCCTGATTCAAAAAACATTTCTTCCCTATCCCCACAGCTCATCCTCAGCTAAACCAGGAAATAACTACTCTTTTACAAAAAACAAAATGGGTAGCTGGAAAATAATAATCTCTAAAATCTTCTTCCTGTGTGCCACTTTTCTATTTGTTTCAATTCCTGGTTCTTTTTAGCTATGGAGGAGTTAAATTTGTGTAGAGCCTCTACACTATAAGCCAAATATGTATTCATAAAATACTGCTTTTTATCTGTTAAAATGAATACTATCCAAGAAACTGAGAAGGTATTTGTTCGCACTTCACCAAATTGCGTATGGCCGTTACGCTGAGCGTCTGCTCTTCTAAGGACCAATAACTGTAAGAGCTGATAGTATATCTGATTTTGCATGTGGTTTTGCTACTTTTGATTACTTCTCAGTGAAATCTGGAATTATAACATACTGAAACTGAAGAAAAGATTGTTTGTATCAAAGTAATACTAGTTTGTACGAGAATTGGTGACTACGTCAGTAATGATTACGATACATGCTTTTATCCACTGATTCCTACTGAAAATTCAAATATGCAAAACTTAAATGAAGGATTAAAGGTAGAGAGGTTGTGAAGAAAGGGTTTTTTTTTTTTGATCTTACAGCAGGATGTAAGACTATTGAATTTTCAGTAAAGACAGAGATCTGTGGGATTGGGGTTTTGGGGGGGGGGTGTGGTTTTTGTTTTTATTTTGGTTTGTTGATTTTTATTTTTTTTTTTTTAGTACAAAGATCCTAACTCATCAAAAATAGTCCTTACATTAATGGACAAAATGTAATTTTAGTAATTTTGTAAAGACAATCAAAACTGTAGTTGGCTTCCATAATAAATTTTAATTAATTTGGAGGTATTATTTATCTCCCAAGTAAAATAATAAAAAACAACTGTGAGGACTACTTGGATATTTGGATATTTTGAAAATACTATCTTTCTCTCTGAAATACCAGAGAGTCAAAGGGACAATTGATAAGGAACGAGCTTTGTGTCAAAACCACGTGACTATGTGACAGAATGTCAACACAGCAGCACTCTAATTTAGGTTCACAAGAAGGTTGTGTTTTCCACATAGGGAAAACTGTGGTCCAGTGCCTCAAACAGGGCACATCTGGCTGAGTTGATTAACCCAGTGCTTGAATACTTGAAGTTAGAAAATGAGATTTTGCTGAACCAAGCAATCTATAACAATTTCAAAATACAATTTGTACTAAGATAGATTGTGCATACCTGTAGTTGGTTAACATTCAAGGACCACTTCTTCCAAGCTCCAGATCAGAGCATCTCAATGTGTAGGAAATCAAGAGCCAGGAGACCCACATGGCTCAACAGGGAGCTGCTGGGCAAACTCAAGTGGAAGAAGAAGGTCTGCAGATCATGGAAGGAGAAGCTGGTCACTTGGAAGCAATATAAGACTGTTAGAGGATGTAGGGAGGCAATTAGGAAAGCTAAGGCCTCCTTGGAATTAAGCTTTGCAAGAGAGGTCAAGGCCAACAAAAAGGGCTTCTTCAAATACACTGCAGACAAAGCCAACACTAGAGGCAATGTAGGCCCACTGCAGAATGGGGTGGGTGCTCTGGTGACAGAGGATACAAAGAAGGCGGAGTTACTGAATGCCCTTTTTGTCTCTGTCCACACTGCTGGAGACTGTCCTCAAGAGCCCCGGACCCCTGAGGCCCCAGAGGAAGTCAGGATAAAGGATCCATGGGTCCTGATGGAGGGCACCCACGGGTGCTGAGGGAGCTGACTAAAGTAATTGCTAAGCCACTCCCTATCATCTTGGATAAGTTGTGAGGAACAGGAGAGGTGCAAAGCAAATGTCACTCCAGTCATTTGCAGTGACAAGAAGAAGGAGGACCCGAGTAACTATAGACCGGTCAGCTTCACCTCCATCCCTGGGAACGTGATGGAACAATTTATCCTCAGTGCAGTCTCTAGGCATATCAAGGATAAGAGGGTCATTAGGAGCAGTTAACATGGTTTTACCAAGGGGAAGTAATGTTTAACCACCCTGATAGCCTTTTATGAGGACATAACCAGGTGGATAGATGATGGTAGGGCAGTAGATCTGGTTTATCTTGATTTCAGCAAAGCATTTGATAACGTCTCCCACAGCATCCTTGCAACTAAACTGAGGAAGTGTGGTCTGGATGATCAAGTAGTGAGGTGAACTGTGATTTGGTTGAAAGGAAGAAGTCAGAGGGTGGTGCTCAATGGGACAGAGTCTAGTGGAGGCCTTTGTCTACTGTGATTTGGTTGAAAGGAAGAAGTCAGAGGGTGGTGCTCAATGGGACAGAGTCTAGTGGAGGCCTTTGTCTAGTGGAGTCCCTCAGAGGTCAGTACTGGGACCAGTACTATTCAATATATTCATCAGTGACCTGGATGAGGGAATAGAGTGCCCTGTCAGCAAGTTTGCTGATGATACAAAGCTGGGAGGAGTGGCTGACACGCCGGAGGGCTGTGCTGCCATCCAGTGAGACCTGGACAGGCTGGAGAGTTGGGCAGGGAAAAATTTAATGAAATGCAACAAGGGCAAGTGTAGAGTCTTACATCTGAGGAAGAACAACCCCTTGTACCAGTATAGGCTGGGGACAGACCTGTTGGAGAGCAGTGAAGGGGAAATGGACCTGGTGGTCCTGGTGGTCAGAAGGATAACCATGAGCCAGCAGTGTGTCCTCGTGGCCAAGAAGGCCAATGGCATCCTGGGGTGCATTAGAAGAGTTGTGGTTAGTAGGTCAAGAGAGGTTCTCCTCCCCCTCTACTCTGCCCTGGTGAGGCCGCATCTGGAATATTGTGTCCAGTTCTGGGCCCCTCAGTTCAAGAAGGACAGGGAACTGCTTGAGTAGTCCAGTGCAGAGCCACCAAGATGATTAAGGGAGTGGAACGTCTCCCTTATGAGGAATGACTAAAGGAGATGGGTCTCTAGTTTGGAGGAGACTGAGGGGTGACCTCATTAATGTTTATAAATATGTAAAGGGCAAATGTCAGGAAGATGGAGCCAGGCTCTTCTCAGTGATGCCCAATGGCAGGACAAGGGGCAATGTGTGCAAGCTGGAGCATAGGAGGGTCCATGTAAACATAAGGAAAAACTTTTTCACTGTGAGAGTGACAGGACACTGGAACAGGCTGCCCAGAGAGCTTGTGGAGTCTCCTTCTCTGGAGGCATTCAAAACCCACCTGGACACATTCCTTTGTGACCTATTGTTGGTGATCCTGCTCTGGCAGGGGGCTTGGACTAGATGATCTTTTGAGGTCCCTTCCAGTCCCTAACATTCTGTGATTAACTGTGCAAATAAAAATAAGAAAAATGTAACTGCAACTTTTTATATAATGTTTAATTATGCACTAAAAATGATTGGTCCAGCTTTTGGTGGTAGGTACTCAGTATGTTCCAGTAACAAATCTTTAGGTCTGTGATGGCCATAAAGCAAATGAGTGATTCCGAAGAGTTTCACACAGAACAGTGTGTCTTCCAACAACAGAAAACAAAATATGGAAAAAACGTTCTCGGCAATGTCTCCTTCTACACTAGGACATAGATGTGATGAAGAAGAATGTTAAAATGGAAACCATATGGTTTGATTCTGTTCTCCAAACTCAGTATTCTGCTGGATTGAATAAATTTATCAAGTTTTTGTAAGAGAAAGTTTACCTGGAATTAAATAGCAGGATTAGAGTAGGCTATCACCAGGACTAGCAGTATTGTATTGACAGTTAGTTTCTGAAGTTTCCCTTATTGTGAAATTAAAAATTTGATACCAGAAGAAACAAAAACTACCTTTGTTTATCTAAGCTTAAAAGGGAGCAAGAGCTTAAGGTTCAGTACATCACTTTCCCTAAGATGCAGCAGAGAGAGGGAGCTATGGGAGCCAGATAAAACCTTTTGTACTGCTCAGAGGTGGTTTTTGGATCCAGGAGAAAAGATTGCTGGGCCTGACTATGTTCCCTTGGATGTGCTGTTGGCTTAGAGATTCCCTGAACACAGGAAGAGCAGTGAGGTATAGGAGCCAGCTGTACCAAGTAGTCTCTTGCTGACAACTCCCTCGACTTTTCCTCAGTTACAGGGAATTTTCTTTGCTCCTTTTGCAGCAGGTGGTATAGAGGAGCTGAGAACTGGAGCATAGGTGAGACCTTCCCATTGGCTACTCAGGTGTCTCCTTTTCAGGTCTCAGTTGGGATGAATAGGTTGGGCTTCCAGATACTCTGTAAGCGTAATAGACTGTGATGGGGACTTGGCTATTAAGACCATTAGTTTCATGTAAATGTTTTGAGTCATACTGTTCAAAATGGAATACTCTGCATTTGGGGAGGTGAGGATGCTGTCTTAAAAGCTGCACACTGCTGATTTGCAGAAGTCAGTGATTGCTATGTGCATTTATTTAGGGTCATACTGAAATATAATACTATTCCCTTTCAAGCAGGAATTTACTGCACTTAGAGCACATGCAAGGTGCCTGTTGACCATGTTGTGCACTGAATAAGGCCATGTTTGAGTAAGAAAGGTTTTTTTGTTTTTGTTTTTTTTTTGTTTTTTTTTTTAAAAGCTGGTTTACAGACTAAGCATCCCCACCTGCATGTTCTTTTTAGTGTTACAATTAATATGCAGGAAATGCTTTGGAAATATTTGCTTTACCCATTTTGTTCTAATTATTTACTGTAGTCTAAAATAGGGTTTATTTTGATGTGGATCTATTCAGCAACTGCAATGTATTTAGGATTAACTGATCTGCTCTCCTGCATGACCCTCCTTGCTGGATCTGCCCGTTTGTTGTGCTCTCCCTTATCTTTGGGTCACCTGGTGAGAATATTGTGTCCTTATTGAAATTTTTTGTGTTCAGCCATGTTCTCTTTCCTTTCACAACTCCAACTTACAGTGAGTTAATGTACTCAGAGCCACTTATATGTTATGAAATCCATGCCTGATTTTACCACATGATACTGACTCTTAGAAATAAAGAGCATTCCACGAAGGGCAGTGATAAGATGCTAAGATGTAAAAATTAATCTAGAATAAACACAGAAGATACGCAGGATTGTTTCTGCATAGCAGAGGAGTTCTGACAGTACTACAGTAATGCCAGGGCAAACAGCAGGATCTCTAGGAATGCTATTCTTACAGCTGGACTGGACTTAGGCAAAGAGAGCGTTCTTTATCTTCAGCCCAAAGTTCTGGATAGTTAAGGATGCAGCTCTAAAAGGCAAGGACTTTACATGGTAGCAGAGATCCTTCTGGTGTGTTAGTGTCTTGAGTCAGTGTCAGGTGGTAGAGAAACCCTTTACAGCACAAGCTACAAGACAGTTTGAAAGTACTGCATAGGGAAGCACTGTGAGCTTGATGGTAGGAGGTGCATTATGTTAAGCTGTTGTGGACAAAGATTTGAACAATTCATTCCAGACAACCCCTATCAAGCCTTTCGCTGCCTGTTCTTATTGTACCTCCCCTAATGCACACACAGATAAGTTCTTTCAACGCTCAAAACAGCACTTGTGGCAGAGACCTCAAGCTACTTCATTCTCCCTTCTTTGTCATGCTCACGATGACATCTTATCACCCTCATGTTCGCAGCTATGTTCATTATACTAACAGATGTTCAAAGGGAAAAAAATACCGTTTCGGTTTGATCTGTGTATGTAGTTTCCTAAGGACCCTTTTCTTTCGTCGCATGGAGGTCACCAAAATTAGGCTTCAGAGATGTTTTAAATGTCAAAAGTATTCCTGTCTATTTGTAATAAATCTGTCAGTATGATTATTTGCACTGACTTTGTGATGCTGAACAATGTAATTTTTTAAAATTTTGATGCTTTGCTTCAAACCTTCCACTTCAAAAGTATCTAAGACAAAGGTGTAGTGCTGTCTTCTGGTATTCCCATTGTCTTGCAGTAGATCTTAGGGCAGCTGAGTAGGTGGGGGTTACCCTTCCATTTCTGCACAAAGAGTGTATAGTGGGCAGTGGTAAGCATTATCCTATTACGTAGCAGTACTACATATCTTCGTAACCTGGCTTTTGAAGAGATTTCTTTATCTGCTCCCCAAATATGCATTAGTACTGGTGTTCTGTACTATAACTATAACCAATTTGTACACCGGTACACAAACTGCTGCTGAATATACCCCTTTTAATCCCATAACCAGTGCACCCTGACTGACCCTCTCTTCCTTAGTACATTAGATGACAAGTTGACACTGGCACAAGTTCTGTATAGGTTCAAAGCTGAAAACATCTAAACATCTTTCAATCTCCAAAGCATTAAAAAAACCCCACAAAACCTCTAAACTCTATTGCTGCTGAATTTTAATTTTATATTATTTTTGGGAGTTTGGGAGAACAATAACCTACTTTACTAAGGAATACCTAGTTGCTTGTCACCAGACAGATGAGCAGTTATTTCTCTCGATTAGCACCTAATTAAAAAGAAAGCTGACTTTAAAAAAAAAAATTGCTTCAGAGGAGAAGGAATGAGCAATCACTGGTCCGATCATTTTAGATGTGATTCTGCCAACTGAGAGATGTGCTCTGCCTTAGGTACCAAGTCTCACCAAGCATGCAGTAAGCCTTTGGAGCAGAGGAGTAGCCTCAGCAGGGTGCTTAAGACAACCAGATGTGTGTGAGCTTTGAGAGGAATGGTGATCTTCAGGCAAGACCTAACATCATAGACATCTTTGGAATATAAGTTTTCTCTTGCTTGCTATATTCGTTTTTGTAAGCAGCAATGCGCATTAGTTTGTGCCGTGCCTTTGATGTGTTTTCTAGCTTGTTGATTTCTGGTGGATCTCAGTTGCAATTGCACCCAACAAGTGAGCAGTTGAATGCAGGAGTGTGTGTTAACAGCAGTATTAGGACTGCAGAATTCAGGAGGAAGGAAGTAGATTTTCATTTGAAGGAAGCACTTGGGAGGAGCTGCAAGGAGTCATTTCCCCTGATATCAGACCACTTAGTGGGAGCAAAGAGGGGATGTGTCCCTCTGCCTGGGCTTGGGTGGGGTAAACTTGTTACTTGTGTTTCATGGTGTGAGTGGAGAGCTAGTGCTTGGGAGCAGTTTTCACAGGGAAAATCGTAGGAGAAATCCTGGCGATAGCTGCTATTGTTTTACTGGTTTCCTGAATTGTTCCTAGGCTCCCACTGCTGAAACTCTGTGGCAGTCTGGCAGCTGGTTCTTTGCAGGAGCCGTGCTATCTAGGGCAGTGAATTAAATCACTAGTGGTCTTGCAGACTGGAAGACAGTCCATGAAGTGGCTGTAAAGAACAGACATGCAGACACCTGTTTATGGGCTGGTGGGTGTCACCGTCTGTGAGCCAGCACAGTCCATAGGCAGCCCCTACCTCCCTTCCCCGACCAGACTGGCTGAGGGTTGCAGGGACTTTGTTTACTCAGATACCTGGTGCTGTAGTTTTCACCATTGCCACTTTCCACACTTTCAAGAACTGAAGCAGTAGCAGGGACAAGATCATCCCTCAGGGATTTTTTCCCACAAGAGGTTACTTGCTTTAAGAAGCTTAGGGGAGCTGATAGGGTGTGGGGAATGCTGGCTGTCAAATGTAATGCTGGGCACAAGTGACTTTGGACACAAGAGTTTAGTGGATCTGAAAGAACACTCCCTGAACAGTTTGCCTGTCTCATTTACAACAAGTACATTTACTCTGCACTGAAAAGTTCTGGAGAAAATTTCAGAAGTTGAGTTACAGGGCATAGAGCTTTCTAAATGGAATGACATATTTGGAAAATAAGTGGCACTAATAAGGAAGTACTTGCCCCAACTATTAGGGACAATTTCTATTGCTTTATTACAGCTTCCAGGATAATATATTTAGGTATGCACTGATTTTCATTGATGCTTGTACATTTTTAGGCTAAAAATGGATAGTTCTGTTTTATATCAGTGTAGAAGCTCACAATTTCAGATATAATAAGGAAGCCAGTACCTAGTGGTTACTGTCCCAGTAAAAGTTGCACCCTTGCAACTTTTGAAGCCACACAACAACTCATCGAAGGAACAGAAGGTGCTTGAAACTGGTTACAAAGAGTGATAACTACACTGAAACATGAATTTAAATATTCTTTAGTGGGAAAGTACTTTGTAAATAGGCTTCATCCTTGAGTAACTATCGCTTTGCAAGCAAACAGTTAATTTGAGTACTCTTAACTAAGCTTAACTTTGTTTATTGGTCTGCTTATATATTTTGAAGAACTTGTAAGAGTATTACAGCTACTGCAGAAATTGACTTAGTTGTCCTTTGAAATAATATCTTTTTGAAATTATACTCACTCTGTTGGAGTTATATTTAGCAAGTGAGCCGGCACAGCATCATTCTTCCCCAAATTCCACTTTCTTATGCTGGTAACATTTCTCATAATTTTCAGTTCATTTTTTGGGTTCTTATACAATGATAGAAAACCTTTTAGCACACAGTGCTTAGGTATACCTGTTAATGTAATAAGTTACATGATGTTCTCATGTGAAAAGAAACTCATGTTACTTCATTTCTGTCTTGTATACTCACAGCACTGTATCAAATGTAGTTCACAAACAAACGAAGGAAGTTGTGGTAAGGAACTAGGGAAACCCATGCTCTGTTTCTGATTCTACTGATGGTTTGCTGTCTAACTGTAGGCCAGGGGAGTTGCTTTTCTTAAATTGAAACTGAGATTTGACTTGAAAGGAAAACTGCAAGTTTTCATCAGCTTTTGATCAAAAAACCTAATACTGATAAACTTTTCAGAGCACTTCAGAAGCAGCAATCGTTCCTGTACCTGGGATTACTGTGGGCCTGTTTCCCAAGCTTAATTGCTCTTAGATCTTTGGGTGCTCACCTTTGGACTGCATAGGAGATTGGCACCTGAGCTGCCCAGTTATTGAGAAAATGAAGAACAGGCAGTGAGTGTGTTTTGTTTTGTTTTGTTTTTTTTAAAAAGATAGAAATGGAAAGTTTCCTGAGGGATGTTTTTGTTATAGTCGAAATTGTTTACATTTCAATTTTCCATTTGAAAAAAATGCAGAAAATTCTTTACCACCTTTGCTGATCAGCTTTCATAAGTCTGACTTGCACTTGTCACCTTCCAGAACAGAATTTTAAATCTTTTCAAGTGTGAAAAAGGGGGAAAGAGATAGCCAAGTTATTTAGGTTTTTGTTTGCTTGTTTGTTTGTTTTTCCCCTCTTCTACCATGTTTGTTAGCAAACCTAGCACTGACAAGGCAGTTTTCTTTATCTGGTGTATATACTGAGAGAGTTCAAGGTTATGTCTAAAACGTAGTGTCTTATATGTACCAGGATTTTAACTGTGTTGTGTTCTTTTCTGTAAATACTTTTTCTCTGGCTTATGTTGTGATTCTGCTGTGCCAATGAGAACATAGGGAGACTAGAACAAGATCATCCTTGAAATTGTTGATCTTTTTTGTCACTTCTATCTACATAGAGTTTTCATTCTGTAATTATATTGTCTATATATTACTCCATTTTGTTAAAAGTAAAGGGTAATAGTATATAAAATAATGTGAATTGGGTATCTGTTGTAATAGGATTTTTTTTCTCATTTTACTTACATATGTATAATACATTTTAGGTATGGGAAAATTGTATCCACGAAGGCTATTTTGGATAAGACAACAAACAAATGCAAAGGTATGTATGTTTGCTTTTATATTGCATTCACCTGAAAGTCCTGTTGATTCTATAAAATACACTAATGTTGAATTTTAAGTGCTTTCAGTTTGGTTTTTTTGGGGGGTTTTTTTTTTTGACATTCTTATTCCTAAACTAGTCTTATTCTTGCCCCTGGTCAGTGTATTCAGGACATGTGTTTCCAGTGGAGCTAGCTGGCAGACAGCCTGTGTCAGTGGTGCAGCCAATTCGGAGTGAAGCTGAGATGCACTGTGCTGGCTGGCAGTTTGCCTCTATTTTAAAAACAAAAATGGAGTTAAAAGCAGCTTTTCTCCTATTGCCTGAAGAAACTAGGGAAGCTTACAAAAGACCATTCAACTGTACTACGTGTCTGAAAAAATTATATATTGTGGAAATCAGCTCCATTGATTAGAGTGTTTCAAAGCAGCACTTAATTACATGTTCCAGTTCTCTAATTGTGTTTTGTTATATGCTGTTGAATGTATTGAGAGCAAAGAGAGGGTTCGTTTTCACCGAAGTAATTGCAGCTGGAAAAAAAATATAGAAGTCCTTTAGATAAGCTGGATACATCAGTTCACTGATTTTCATCACTCATTGCAATTACAGTGAGATCATAATCCCAGCAATATGCATGGTGGGAGAAGGTGTGGTAGCAGACACTGAAATATCCAACTTCAGGCTTTCTTTTTTACAGTTAAGAGGATAACTGCTAAGCAAAGTGAGGAATTAAGTCAGCTGATTTAGCAATGTTAATAAGCGTAAAGCTTATGACTGAGTGTAAAGCTGATAGGCAAAGGCAGGAGAGTGGAATTCGTCATTAATCAAGACGCAGTTTTTGTGCAGAACTTGGAAGCGCTGCAGGGCATAGCTTCTTACCTCCCCATCTTAAGCAGTTAAGGGGTGCTGACAGTTCAGAAATGGATATTTCTAGAAATTTTTTTTCCTCAACTTGTATGCAGATGTCATCTGCATGTATTGTGCCTAGGAAAGAGCAGATGCCCTTTTCAATTACTTTAATTCATTAATACCTGTGAAAGCACATAGCTGATTTATTCTGTCCATTCCCCCAGTTCCTGAAGACTTCAGTAGCTCTGTTGGTGTGTGGTGGTTTTATCCTGGCCAGCAGCCAAACACCAAACAGCTGCTTGGTCACCCTGCCCTGATGGGATGGAGGAGAGAATCAGAAGGGTAAAAGTGAGAAAACTCATGGGTTGAGATAAAAACAATTTAATAATTAAAATAAAATAATAATTATAATAACAATAATGGAATATTCAAATAAGTGATGCACAGTGTAATTGCTCACCACCCGCTGACCGATGACCAGCCCATTCCTGGGTATTGATTTTGGAGCAGAGACAATCCCAAAACCGAAAAACCACAATCCTGGAAGAGCAAGAGAGCCTGAGCAATCCCAAAGAGGATTCCCCCAGCTTTCTGGTCTACCCTCATTTATATACTGAACATGGCAATATATGATATAGAATATCCCATGCAAATGCCATTTTGGGTTTGCTAATTACTATGCTCCCCTCCCAGGTGCTTTGCACCCACAGACTAGCAAAACATGTTGGGAAGTTGGAAATGTCCTTTGTCTTCCAGTAACAACTAAAAACATTGGTGTTACCAACATTCTTCCCATCAAAAATCCTGTACTGAAACCAAAACACAACGCTGTTCTAGCTACTAAGAAGAAAATTAGCTCTGTCCTAGTGATACAGAAATTCTCACTTTAGTGTTTTAAGAGATTTAAGCTAACTTTTCAAATAGAGTTTTAAAATCTCACTGGTGAAAAGTGGCAACTCACTGTTGTAACAATGTACAGCAAGTTAAGGCTGCAGGGAAGCTTGTTGCGTGTCACTGAAATTGCAGTAGGAACATAAGTAGACAGAATGCAGATATCTAACTGGAATTTAACCAAAAGCTTGACAGCATCTGTGGCTCTTGCCAAAAAAACATACCATGGGATTTAAAGTAACTGGAGCAACAAGTAATTAAGGGTATTTATCATCTAGAAGATGGCAAAGGCGGCTTTGATGGCATGCTTGGTACCAGTATCTAACTTTGTCTGTATCGTACCCTGCGGTGCGGTGGTGTTGATAACCTGTGCTGTCATGGGTATGGAAAGCTAGTTTTGGATATGGAAAGCTAGTTTTGCCTTGGCAGCACAAAACTTGATATGAGCTAATTCACTCTGTTTCATGTCAAGATTTAACAGTCCACAACACCACATGTTACACAGAACAATATGCTGCTTTCTTCAGCTTCTTGGCAAGTTAAATAAGCTTGCACTGATGTACAAGGTTGCTTGAGTAGTTTTTCCCGAGTTAAGGACTTTAAAGCTGGTTCAGTTATATCTTTACACAACTTTTTTGTCCTCAGTATAGATGTACTGTAAGAGGACACTATTACCTTCTGAAGAAATAATTCAATTTTTAATTGTTGGGGTTTTTGTTTGATTTCTTTTAACCCAACGTAGACATTGGAGAGGAATTTCTTTAATATTTGAGGCTGTTCACTGGTGGGAAGGAAGGGGGTTGAAAAATGCAGAATGAGTTCTGCGATAATGTCTAGAGGAAGTAGCTTCCAAATTCTGACTGCCTTTTGGTGAGACTTGAGCATCCAACTCCCAGGTTGCATTAAAAATCCCAGTCTGTAAGGTCAATGTCTGTAAAGGCCAACGTATATTGCTGTTCACATATCCTGGAATCCACTAGCTGTACATTGTTGTTCAGAATAAGAAAAGAAGTTCCTGCAAATATATGGAAATTGTTGCAGTTAACTTTGGGTTTACTTTAACATTTAAAGATTGCATACTATGGCATAGAAAATGCTTTCAGGATGACTTTTTATATTCTGTTTTCAGTAACAACAACAGGAAAAATTCACTTGATTTCACTAAAGCTGTTTTCATTCACTTTTTAAATTTAATTGTCTTTTATGTATATACAACGAAGTAATGAATTAACCAAAAATTGGGTTATGATGCAGTAGATATGTGTCTTTTAAACTAAATTCCTTTCCCAGTTTTGAGTAAATAACGTATAACTTAAAGGCTTATTGGTCACTTATTCAAACTGGACTAAGAAATTAGTTTAGGAAAATTAACAGATTATGCTTTACTCGGTGATCTCTGTGAAATAAACTGATAATATCACATTTGCTCTTAGAAGATACATACCAGATAACACAAAGCAAAGTACCATACTACTTGTTAGCACTTTGGACAAAATCCTGATGAGGGGGAATGGAAGTTGATTTGTTCCACTATGGTAGGTCCCAACCAGTTCAAGGTTCAAGGACTTTGGTAGATTGTTTTTGGAACGACATGAAGAACTTTGGAGTTCAAATTGGCCCTCTTCATCAACAAGAAAATTGTATTAAATAACCGTGCTAGTAGCATATGAACTGTTTGATTATAAGCTGGTTGCTGTCTCATTAAAGAAATATATTTTGTATTTCAGGTTACGGTTTTGTTGACTTTGACAGCCCGGCAGCTGCTCAGAAGGCAGTTTCTGCTTTAAAGGCTAGTGGAGTCCAAGCACAGATGGCAAAGGTGAGTTAAAATAACTGGTTAATTTTTGCAATGAGTTGTGAAGATGAACAAGCTTACACATTACCAGAGTGTCAGCAGTGTGAATTTTCAAGTTGCCAACCCTTTACATAGAGCACAGTCCTCAAGCTAGGTGATAAATTAAGGTGACATATTCCAAATCATCTCAACTGATAAAATAAAGAAACATAGTATGGTAAAGACTCCAAACTAATCTGGTTGGATTAGTAAATTTATTCATGATACTATTTTTCCATTAGTTTCATCAAAAGAAAGATTAACAATAAATTGTAAGAACTATGTCAGGCTTAATGGTTTAAATACAACTTGTTAATTCCTGTAGAAAATCAACAGTTGAAACAGTTTATGGCACAAAGGCATGAAAGGTTTTATATGTTGTGTGCTTGTTGTTACTGAGGTTAGCAGCCTCACAATTTGGGGATGAATTTTTAAGCTCAGCATGGCAAAATTTAACCTTACGACTTTGTCTTCAGCCTTTCTAATATATTGCCCGTTAACATAAGTAAAATTCAAATCTGGGCATTCATGATAGATGTCTTGAAATTCTTAGCCGACTCTTTGACAACCTATTTCTGCATCAGGACAAGCCCAGGCATTATTAAAAATAAAGACATATGATCTTTCTTCTTTTTCTCTCATTTTTACTGATCATAGAATCATAGAATGTATTGGGTTGGAAGGGACCTTCAAAGGTCATCTAGTCCAATCCCCCTGCAGTAAGCAGGGACATCTTTACTAGAGCAGGTTGCTCAGACCCCCATCAAGCCTGACCTTGAATATCTCGAGGGACGGGGCCTCCACTACCTCCACTACCTAGGCAGCCTGTTCCAATGATCTACCACCTCCATGCTGAAGAACTTTTTCCTAATATCCAGCCTAAATTTACCCTTTAGTTTAAAACCATGACCCCTCGTCCTATTGCTACATGCCCTTGTGAACAGTTCTTTCACAGCTTTCTTATAGGCACCTTTCGGGTACTGGAGGGCTGCTATAAGGTCCCCCCAGAGTCTTCTCTTCTCCAGGCTGAACAACCCCAACTCTCTCAGCCTGTCTTCATAGGAGAGGTGCTCTAGACCTTTGATCATTTTTGTAGCCCTCCTCTGGATACGCTCCAACAGGTACATGTCCTTCTTGTGTTGAGGGCTCCAAAACTGGATGCAGTACTCCAGTTGAGATCTCACCAGAGCAGAGTAGAGGGGCAGAATCACCTCTCTTGATCTGCTGGCCACACTTCTTTTGATGCAGCCCAGGGTGCAGTTTGCCTTCTCGGCTGCAGATGCACATTGGTGACTCATGTCCAGCTTTTCATCCACTACTACCCCCAAGTCCTTTGCCTCAGAGCTATTTGCCGGCACTTCATCTCCTAGCGTCTCTAGATCACGAGGATTGTCCTGTTCCAGGTGCAGGACCCTGCACTTGGCCTCGTTGAACCTCAGGAGGTTCACCTGGGCCCACTTCTCTAGCCTGTCTTTTTAGATCAGATGGCCTGATTCCAATAGAGTGCCATAAACACCACTACAAATGTTATTTAATAAAGAAAATATTACCAACATAATCTGTTCATATAATTTGTGGTATCTCTTAAAGCAATTTGTTTTTGTTTTTTGTTTTTGTTTTTTTTTTTTTTAGTTTGAAAATTATATTCTAATAAGAAAAAAAATCCAGTAATTAAATGGTAATCTCAGAGGCTTTTTTTTAATAAAGTAGTCTACCGCAAATCTAGCAAATCTTTTATAGTTATCCATTGGGTACAGATTTTTTTCAGATGAGATACTTTCCACAGCTTCTCAGCTGAGGAGAACAGTTAAGCTAACAACATAAAATGTCTTTGGATGGATTCCAGGGCAACAAAATGAAAACCATATGTTTCATACTTAATGCATGTTTCATTACAGTCATGACACAAACATACATGCTAACTGGAAAACACTTGTGTTGTAGATTTTTGATTTTTTTTTTTCTTTTATAAGGTTTTATGTATGCTTAATAAAGACTAGCTGTTTTCAAAGCCTCTGTCATCTTACGGATACGATATCTAGGTAGGAGGGGAGAAAAGAGAATGTGAAGTCATGTAAATTCATTTTTCTAATGAATTTTGATGTCTGATTTAATTGTCTTCTTGAGTAGATGGAGAAACTCTAATAATTCACTATAGTAATCTAATGAATAGTTTCTTAATTTTTTCCATAGTGTATTTTTCTGACTCATTTCCTCTGACAGTTAGTTACAATATTGCTAATATTTCTTTCTGTTAGCATTAATGAAAAAATGTGCACCATAATACTTGACAGTTTTGATTGATTTTTCTGACACTGTGTGTCTAGCCTGGTGACCTGTGGGAAATCTGTAACTATAAAATTTGCATTAGAGTGAAACTTGTTCAGCTTCTTAACATGGAATGAGTGTTTGAACTATTAAAAAAAAGACAAAAACAAAAACCCCACACAAAACCCCAAAACAACCCAATAAACAGTTCCACAACAATCACAATTCAATAAGACTTTGAGTGCTTTGATTTTAGCCTATTTTGAGCCATTGGATTTTTTTTTTTTTATGCTGCTCTCCTTTTGCCTGAAAAATCCCGTCTCCTCTTGGATGCTCTAAACTGGGAATTCCTAGTTACAGTTGTTATGGCAAGATTAGCAAATCAGACCCTTCACATGCAAGTCATTATAGAAGTTTACTTGTGGTTGTGTATTTAATATTTTATCCTTTTACATGTCTACGCCATGAAGTGATCTTCTTGCCATAAAACTGTTCAGGCTTTAGTCACAAGGAAAGATCTGGAGGATGGTTTCTTGGCTGTCTGGGCAATGGATTTCCTCGCTGACCATACAACTACATCAGTTTCAAAGATAAATAAATGCCTGTTGGCTGATTTGTCCGTGGGAAGGTGTTATTACGCTGTGCCTGGTATGTGGGCCAGCAGCACGGCTCCTCCATATTCTTGTCCTCCTCCAAGCTGCGGTGGTAGTTCCAAGCCTGCAGCAGCTGAAGGGGAAGGAAAAATGTTATTGCTGAAGCCTTGTTCTGACTCTGGCTGCCCTAAAACTTTTT
>NW_010319804.1:54301-149940 GCF_000700745.2 Antrostomus carolinensis
CGGCAAGATCATCTACAAATCCTAGTTTAGTAGAAGTGGTTCAGATTATATGTATTAAAACTTATATTGTTTGTTTTATAGAGATAACTTCATATATTTGACTTTGTGATCTTTTCCTATCCATGGGGTAAGATTATGCTGTACTCAGTGGTCCGCTTCTGAGTTGATCTGACTCCAGAAAAATACAGTCTCGACTGCAGTGTTTCAGCTGTTGCTGAGCAGACTGGTGGGCCTGGGACCCAAGATCTGGCTTCAGGCCACATCCTGCCAAATCAGTTCCTGGGGGGTCACTATGGAGAAGTGATCATGTCTTGGGAGACGTCATGATGACAGTGTCAACAAAGGAACCCAGTGTCAGACCATGGCTCCGGAAACATTATGTCTTCAATTATTCTGCTCTTCCCGAGATCTGAGTTGGAAGCACCTAACTAAGACGAAGCAGCTTGGGAAGTGTTCTGCTCTGTGCTGGTTAACAGTATTTTCCAGTCACTGCTGAAACTGGAAATGCCTCCAATGATTTCTGTTGGTCAGATAATGCTGCTAAGAGCTTACATGAGATGATCCTGCGTGCCAGGGGATGGCAGTAGCTTTTGGATGGAAATTTAAAATGGAAGTAATAAGCTGCTGCCCCTCTTCTCTATTCCATTTGAGTAATACCAGTGTTCAGTCTTGCCAGTTTTCTTTTTCAGGGTGTACAAGCGGCTGTGGAAAGGGATCAGGAGATGATGTGAGCTGTAGTGGTAGCCAGCTTGTTTCAGGACCTAGTACAAAACCAATAGCTTATCTCTTACTCTAGAGATAAGGTACAGAAAGAGCAAATACATGTTTTGCAAGAGTAGTGTTATTTCTGAGCTAGTTAGTAACTGAGTGTCTAATTTTTATTTTGATTCATTTTAATTTCTTGAAATTTCTTTAATGTAATTAGTTTATTGTCCTTGCTCTTAGAGGAGTGCTTAGAAAATAAACCAATAATAATACTTTCAAAAACTCTGATTTTGCAGAGCTGTGCATTCTTAGGTAAGATTAGTAGTACTATTGAAAAGCTCTGCCTGTTTTCTTTGTTAGAAAGTCATTACGGTTGCTGTCAGAGTGAATTTTTTGGGAAATGTCTCTCTTCTCTTCCCCCCATCCCACAGGTAAAATCAATGAGATAACTGTAGGTTTCTACACTATTCAGAGCATATAGCAAATGACTGTTTAGGAAGATAGATACACATAGAAAATCTACTGTATATTGGCATTTTGAATTGAGACTTTAAAAACTGTGAATCTGTACGGAGTGTTTTAGAGATGGTGAGGTCTAAATGCTATGGAGGTATGTGTTACCTAAATCCTCAGGTTTTTGACCTTGAACTTAACATAAGGCATTTGAGTCAATGTCAGACAAAATTCTGTCTCATGAAATGATACTCAGCTACGTTGAACTGTAGTTACTGAAGTAACAGTGTTTCAGATGATTAGAAAAGTGTCTCTTTTAAGTGGAAAGCTGAATTTAATTCTTGTTCTTCTGGATATAAATTAATGTGTTAATATAAAAGGTAAAAAAGAACTACTGAATAAGAATGGTTAATAAAAACCACAGTTCTCATCTTTCTGTCTAGCAGACTTAAGCCAGGAGGACAATGGTTGTGTTTGCAGCCCAGATAAAGTCAGCTAGAGAATATCTATATAGTACTAACAGCAACGTAGAGATGCACAAGCCAGCTAGGCTATGGCAGCTCAGAGTTCATCAAGTGCTAAACAACTTCCTTCCCTGTGTGGCAGTGACATTTGTGTAGCCATATGGTCTAGCTCATGATGGGTTAACAGATTGCCGAGCTAATATAGTGAAAGGCTTATATCTACTAAAACTGTTCTACATACGGAGTTACCACTTTTTTTTCTAAGAGCTTGTAATGTACTTCAGTCCATTCACAAGAAGGATTAACATACGTTCTAGTGTTCTCACAATTGTATTTCAGCCCAGTCCTTAAAATTAGTATAGTGTCCTCCCTTTAAATCTATTTAACCATCCAAGTCCAGCACCGTTGCTATAGACTCATTGAGCCTGATCCTCCAGACTTTGTTGTTGAAGACCTTGCCTTCCTTCATGTGTCCTCTATTCTGTCTCTCTATTAATGAGATTTTTAGGTCTTCTGTATGTACAGCTTTGCTATAAGATTGTCAAGTTAATTTATAACTTAAACAAGTGATATTCATTATTTTCCAGTTTGTGTTTTCCTAATGTCTTTTTCTACAGAAGCACAAACTTACCTTTAGTAACCATACCCTACTTAGAACCCATGAAGGTATCCATGGAAGATTTCTGCGGTCAATGAAACTTGTTAATTTGAGCCAAGGAATGCTGTTCCATGTACTAATCTGCATTTTTGGGGGAAGACTCATTGTTTATCCATTTAAAGATTTCACCACACACAGTCACACATTTTTAGGACTTAGGGCTTCAGATTCATAATGTTTTAATTTCTTCCTCCTTAAAATCTTCACTTCCACTGACACAGTTAAGTATGCTCCTGCTTATATTGTATTAGCACATAATAAATGTGCTAATAAATTCACATAATAAATGTGATAATTAATAAATCACATTAATAAATCACGAAATATTTTCAGATATTTTAGACTTGTGCAAAAAATTGAGGACTATCTTCAGAATTGTTTTTTATGCAGATTGTGTCAGAAGGATGCCTGTGATAACAATGCAGAGTATGTTGTACCATCACGTACCAACTCTTCTACCATTCTTAAGATACAATTTCCATTTTCTAGAACAGTCTGTTGGCCCTCAAATCAACAAACCAAACTCTCTGAAACTCATTATATGAGGGTGGTTTTTAGTTTCTGATAAATATTAGCCCATTGTCTTGAGTTCATGTTGATCCTCCAGAACCCAAATATGACATGAATTGGTAATCTTTGTATGTTTTACTAACAGTTACAAAGGTAGAACTGTGAAGCGCTCCCCATGTGCTGGTAGTTTTATCTTTCTTTATGATCCAGTTCAATGCAGGAACATTTTTTTAATATTCTTAATGTGCTTTAGGTGACCATTTTCCAAGCATATTTGGAAAAGATGAATTGTCACACTATATATAAAGTGTGAACTGCACAGCAGGTATAGGGTTTTGGGGAGAGAAAGGCTGTTTAGCCACTTGTCCTCATCTCTGTAACAGAAATCAAGACTTTTCCACAGCTATTAAACATAATGTATTAAGGGCAGTCTTCCTTTATGTTGCTGATGAAGAATGTGGTTTTGAGTTAGCAAAAATGAGAAACAGCTAACTTTTATGACTTTTAATAATGTATTGCCTTTTGTAGTTGTCTTCACTGTGGCAACCTTCTGGAGAATTAAATCAGTTTTCATTCCTACAGATTAAAGTAAGAAAATAAGTTCAGGTTACCATGGTATCTAGTGCACTTAATCTAACTAGAGAAGGTAGGCATATTGCAGTTTTTTAAATGCTGCATCTGGACTTCTGAATGCCAAAGAACAGATGATAGGCAAACAGAAGCTAACTCAAGCAGATTTCTACAGCAGTTTTTAACAACTGTCTTGTAAGAAAAGTTTTTTTACCTTGTTTTTTGTAGTTTCTGTAGGCAATAGTACTAAATACTACTGTATAAGTCTATGTTAAGTAAATATAGTCAGTTTTCCTCCTTTTATTCTTAAAAGTTCTTAAAAATCATGATACAACAAATCAAGGTAAGCCAAATTTTGCCTAACTGGGGACCAAATGACCATCATTTCAGGAATTGTATTTGCATTAAATAAGACTGTTAAGAATCGCTTCCCTTTAGTACAGAGCTTCAACCCACAAAACTCTTATCTCAGTTTCTAAGCGGTGCTGTGGCTTGTTCAGACAAGGGTCCAATGACCTGTTAGAAGCTGTGGTAGGCTTATTCAGCTTTCTGTTGAAAATGGTGGCATCCGTGAGCAATTTGAAGAACTCCCAGGGAGCAGCTTGGTGCCCTTCTGGCAAAGGGGAAAGCAAGAATGCCAGTAAGTGAGAAGGGAACGTATGATGGCAGTGGTAGTCTGATTGCAAACTTGAACCCAATGCTTATTGTAGTTAAAAATTCCTTTTCGTACATTTCTTACTCCTGTTAGTAGTACAGATGTGCCTATAAAAATGAATTGAAATGTTTAGCTTATTAATCATATAAAGTGTTTATTCAATTCTGGTGAACAAGTGAACACTATGGTAGTGATTTTTCCACTGAATTGTCTTGTTAACAGTCTGTGGTCAGACAGTATTAAAACTGTGGCTAAACCAGACATATTTCAGTGAGACACAGGTCAATTGTAAATTTTAAAGTAGTTTCTATACGAAGGCAGACAAGCATTTAATCCCTTCCCTATCAGCCAGAGGATCTTCCATGCTGTGAGCCGTGCCTAGTCACATGTTTCTGAATGGCTATCTGTTCGCTCTGACCTTACAGAGAGCAAGAGAAAACAGATGTCTTATCATTTTGCCAAGTTTCTTGCTTGCAATTTAGGAACAGTTCCACACGCACAGGGAGGTTTTTGTTAATGTCTTTCAGATGATGGTAGAGCATTTTGTGTTATGTAGGATTCCTGATCCCCACTTTTCTACAGAAATGAGCATTAACAGTTGATTATTCTTATCCCTTTTATGAGAAATACTCTATCTTGTAGTCAGCTTATTAAAGTAGTGCTATAAGTGCTTTTTAGGAATAAGAAGTGCATTAATCTGCGAGAGCACTGTTCTGCATCTTTGTATTACTACGTTCTGCTAGAAAAGTTCTGGAGATACGGCTAAAGGTGTTTGGTGAGAAAAGGTGAATAGGAATTTGCTGACGTGAATTACTAAAAATAAGACTTCCTGGTTTCCTCAGTAGTACTGATACTTACAGTAGCCCACAAATTCCCTGATATTGCCCATAATCTGCAAATACTGAGCACTTTCAGTGTTTTTCAGGACCTGCTGAAGGTTCTGTTAACTGAGGAGAGACCCTGCGTGAGATATGAAGACTCTCAAATTAAGCAGTTTTCCTGAATCATGTAGAATTAAATAAAAAAAAATAAATCTCAGTGCTTCAGTAGTTTATATTTCACTGTTAGCTTGCTACCTAAAGTAGGAAGCTTTCCACTGACTTCAGTAATTCTTTTTGATCATTGCCATAAAATGATACAAATAATTTCAAGAGATCTAAGATTTCTAAGGTGAAAGCAGCTTGTGTAATTTAATGGATTTTAAGCACAGGAAAAATCCCTGCCTTTGAAAGCACTTAGAGCGATTACACTCTATAGGCAGGGTTTGAGCCGAATTGTTATGTTTGCAGATATTTTTGCCAGTTTCATTGTTTTGCTGAATTCCAGAATAAAAATTAGAAGCTTAGATATCAAAAGAATTATTTTTCTCTTCTGAAACAACTTTCATAACCGTGTGAATTAAACTATGGTGAGAGACAGGTTTTGGTAAGGAAGGATGTCACAGAATTTAATGTATTAAACTGCTGTTTACCAGAGACACAGAGGGACAAGTTTAAAAGTTTGTCTCTCTCCTAACTTCCTGAATTTTTAACTGTTCGACCATTTTCCATGCCAAAACCCTGTATAAAAGCAAACATCTGTTTGTACGGTGCTTTTTGTGTAAGATGGGATAAAGATGGATGGAGAGTCCTAATTGTGGTTGCCATTTGGAAGTCTGCTTGGAAATCCAGCGCGTTCCAAGGGGGAGGAAATGACTTGCTGCTTATGATCTCCCAAAATGTACCCAGGCAGCTGTTTTAAGGTTTAGTAGTCTTGTGCAGATGACAGAAACTGCATGGTGACATAAGTAAGTGACAAGAGGAGAGAAGGTGTTTTGCACATTGATAGGTATCTCTTTTCTACTGCTAAACTGTATAAAATTCCAAATACACTCTAGAAAGAGTTGAATCTTGCTTTAGGTCTACCCCAACGTTATTTTCTTAGTATTGTAAATGAGCTCTTTTGAAAACCAATGACAGTCTCTTTTTTTCCTGCAAAGTGGAGTAATGGATTAAATTAATCTATCCTGACCTAGTTGGACCTGATGATCCTTATGGATTCCTTCCAACTTGAGATGTTCTGTGATTCTATGATTTGTCCTTATAGCTGAACTGTTGCCACTTCTCAGGGCGACTGTGGGTTTGCATCTGCAGTGCAGACACTACCTTGGTGTACTGTGGAATGTGTTTGTTGGCATTTCAACTATTTTGTTCTGTGAGAACTACAGATGAATGAAGTTTCAGCTGTATTCCAGGATTTGGTGACATCCTCATCCGTTGGCTGCTTTTTTGCTATTCCTCTCCCATGTCTGCTATCTTTGCCAGTTCTAGCTATGGACATATGTAGGAGTATCTTCAAACTCCCCTTTTTCCACTGTGGTCAGTGTGTCTTGTTGAAGAATCAAAAGTAGAAGTATCTGAATTCCTGGGAGTATTCAAGCTATATAGACTGGCAAAGAGAAAGGGTCAGGAAAGCAGAAGCAAGTCCTTTCCAGTCACGCATACAGCATGCATCTGACCAAAACCCAATCTAGTTACCAATACAAAATACAATTGGTATTACGGGATGCAAGTCAAATTTTTCTATCACAAAATGTGTTCTGTTCAGAGAAAGCAATTTCCTTAAAACAATTTCCTCAGATGCACTTTTTTCCCCCTCTGTTCCCAAGGGATTTGCAACATGGGTTAGTGGTAAAGTTGCTAATACTCTTTTGAAGTAAAGCACTCCCTTCTCTAACAACATTGTTACGTGATTTTATGACACGAAGTTTTCTCTGCTAGGTGGGTAGGTACAAGAATTGAGCTTCCCAGCATGTATAGAGGAAGATCTTAAAAGTGGTACAGTGAATTGCAGTAGGCATTCGTGTCCTTTTTGGCAAGGAAAGCTCATGACCTCTCATCCTGAATACACTGCCATTAGAATGCAAAAGTGTGCTAACCCCCTAGGCTGGAATATTAGCCCAAAAGAAGGGGAATGTGATCTCCCGTTACCCGAATAAAACAGATTGCTCTGACGTTCTGCAGTTGACTGAATTTCTTTCTCTATTAGGTCTTTCTGAATGTAATAATTTTTTTTACATGTATATTACATTTTTATTAGTGTGAAAAAATGAGGCCTTCTTTTATCTTTCCAAATGTTGTTAGGCTTTTTAATGACAACATTTTAATAATATAATTCAGACTTTCTGTTATTGTAGGATAAAAACATTATCAAATTAGATAAAAGTATGCAAAGGGTCTGATTTTCCAGCTTTTATACTGTTTCACTTTAGGGAGGTTTTAGTATATTTGTGTGCAATATATTTTACAGCTTAGAATAAAAAGTAAAAAATACAAAAATTTCCCTTTCAAATACTATTTGGAGCTTCAGGAAATTATGCTATAGCGACAAATGCAATTTTTAATATCCATGGCTAAAACCTCCTGTAAAGCTTTTGCTAATAGTACTCATTAAAGAAAGAAGTAAGCCTACATATCTCAAGGTGCAAAACAAAATTGTCTAATTGAATCTAAGTAACAAACTAATTCTAAAAATGTGAAAGCTGTTTTCATCTCACATTCCTGCCTGAGGAAATTTGAACTGTATGTCAAAGGTGTAACTACTGTAACACTGGTTTTCCCTCATGGTTGAACGCTGGCAAGCAATGAATATTAATCAGCTCTGACCTTGCAGTGAATCCATTTTCTTGTCTTCTCTTTCAGCTGATCTTTCTAATATGAAAGACAAGTCAGATATTCTAAGACAATTTATATCACAAACTTTGATGTGCGCTGTAGAGATGCAGTATTATTTTGTGAGGGGGATATTCCCACTAGATAATAAAAGGAAAAGCATACATGGTAGTCAAATGCCATTTGTAAGGGACTGTAAAGGGACTGTTGAGGACAACACTTGGGCATTTGGAAAAGTTTGTGTTTTGTAAGGTATGTGGGATTTCAGTGTGGCTAGGGATTACAATCGTATCAGTGGCACAGTGTGCAGATCAGGAGGACGTAATGGGAGCACATTTCCCTTTTATAGGTCCTTTGATGCTGACATTTCTTAAAAAACCCTTACAGAAAACTTTAAAACATTAGCTCTTTCTAATTGAAAGTGAGACTTGGGGTAAAAATGCAAACAGTGAAGGTCCATAAGCATAGAATTTGCTTCCCCATTTTTAGGTTTCATTACTTTTTGGAACATGAGAATTCATTTTTGTGCCTAAAAGGCATGACCTCCTCCCCCAGCCCCAACTCATTTTCTTTTTTTTGTCTTAGGGAAAAGCAACTCCAACTGAGAGGTGATATCCAGGATAACAAGTTATTAAATTATGCAATATGCTACCAACGGTACTGAGATGTTGTTAATATAAGGGCAACTTAGGGACAAATTGGTACCTAGTCTGAATAAGCAGGTGTCACCATTTGTACAGCTATAACCACTTTAATGCATGCTTTAATTCCAGTAAAAAATGTTATGGTTTTGGGGTTTTTTTTTGTTATCTGGTTTGATTCAAACTTACCCACAAGTCAGTTAACCCTCTTATACAGAATGAAAATATGCTTAGGACTATGCCAACAAAATTGTATTTGTTTCAGATTGTATCATTCCTAGTGCCAAAAAAGTTCTACTGAATATAATGCATCCTGCAGAGACTTAGATCTATACAGGGAGCCACAATGACAGCATTGAAGTTTTTCACAACTGTAAGGGCCAAGTCATATAGATCTGTGTAAATTAAGAATGTATTTCATCATGGAGCATGGTCAGCAATTACCAGTATGAGAGAGATGCTCCCTAACCACAGCTGGAGAATCTGTAGACAAACACAGGAAATGATCAATTTCAACAAAAATATTTATTTGATTGGGAAGGAATTCTGTGGCATATACATAGATCACACAAAGCAGATAGCCTAAGGTCAGGGGAATGGCAAAGATGTGTCCACATTTGTCTGCTCCCTGATCACTCATCTCCTGGCAGCCCTCCTCTGTCATTTTGTCTGTTTCTAGAGAAGGTTTTCAGAAGACTTTTGTATTATCTGAATGTGTAATGTGAAAGTTTGATGAAAACTCAAAAATGTTCATGTATGGGAGAAGACAACAATGTCCCACTCACTTCTGAGTGTATCACCTTATTCTTGTGGTAATATTTCGACAATATGTATACTCTTAAATGCATTGTCTCCTTTTTTCCCCGTATTATTTTCAAATTGTCATTCTAATCTTTTCTCTTTTTAATTTACATCTGGCTTTTTTACACTTTCCACCAGTCTTGTATTTCCTTGTCTGCTAATTTATTTCCTTTATCTTGTTTTTGCCTTTTTTTTTCTTTTAGAAAACTCTGAAGCATGAAGTTGTAATATGGACTATAAAGTGGTCAATTATTCACCTTTATCTCCACTTAAATATGTTGTTGTGAGCAGTAATAGGTGGAGGGAAGCTCTCTCAGGAATGCTGTATACAGTGACAGAAGATGGAGGTCACTAATGCTAGGGAAGAACAGTCTTTAGAAAGGGGCCTGAGAAATAAAAATCTGTACTAGTAGTTATATGTAATTGTTATTATGTTTTATATTCAAAATGTCTTTCCAATAAAACCAGCAATAACTATTGTTTTTAATTCTCTTTCAGCAACAAGAACAAGATCCAACTAACTTATATATTTCCAATTTGCCACTTTCAATGGATGAGCAGGAGCTTGAGAACATGCTTAAACCGTTTGGACAGGTTATCTCCACGAGGATACTGCGGGACTCAAGTGGGACAAGCCGTGGTGTTGGCTTCGCAAGGTATTTCAGTCATAGAAACTTCTGTGACATTTCTGGCTTTTCTGATTGGAATTTGAGACAGGAGGCTGTAAGGAAGAATTCCTCCTCTCTCCTCCTGCCCCCATCTTTTAAAAAAATTATTTATTTTTCTTCCTTAGTTCCTCTGAGAAAATCAACTCATCATTGCTATTTGAACATCAGCCCTTTGAATTTTCTGGCTCATTGACATGTTGTCATCTGGGAAAGAAAATATTTTCATTCACTTACAGTAAATCTCACCTTAAAATATTTGACAGTTTGGTCAAATATCTCTCCCAAATCAACAAGAACAAATATTTTCCATAAATTAGTAGATACCTCCCAAATATTCTGTCCATCTGAGTCTACTTTTTCTTTAGTTAATTTAGGTATTTCTTCTGGAATCTCTTCATCAAAGCCTTTTCTGTGCCTTTCTAATATTTTTCTATCTCTCGTTAAGTCCTGCTTTAGACCTAGTATGGCAATCGAAATTTGGAGGCTTCAGATTGGAGATTTCTATTATCAAAAATAGGGCCATACTTTGAGCAAAGAATTGTGAAACTCAAAATATGTCATAAAATCTCTGTCAGCAGTCAGATTCCAGTAATGCAGATGTTCACCCAGTTTTACAATAGCTCTGTACTTGAACAAATAGCAGAATCTAAAATTTATGCACAGAAAAGAAGTGGACAAATTATATCTCCTGATTTTGGCTCCTGATAAAGCCAAAATTTTTAGGGATTGGTTTCCCTGTGAGTTGGCTATGGGTAGTTCACAGCACTATGAATTTTTTTTAATTTTTTTAAAAACCCTCGTCCACCCCCACCCCCAAATTTATTTGCTTGGCAGACTGTCCAGTTTCAAGAAGATACAACAAAGGAACAAAATTAGAAACAATGGGATGATATTGTTATTTCAGAGTGTAAAACCAGCAAGTTTGGTTTCTACCAAAATTTCTTCCTGTCCCCTTTAAAAAAGTTAATAATTAGTAGTATTTTTGGTGTAAATTTAATTGTGCATTTTCACTTCATTCATACACTTGTCTCTTTTTTTCATATAAACATATGCATAAGTATTTGAGTGTGAACTCCATACAAGTATACTCAGTATGTGTGTAGGTATTTTTGAATGATGTATAAATCAATATTTATCCAAAAGTTAAATTTACTAATTTAAAAAAGTACTGATACTTGCTTAAATGCAACTTACACTTTTTGGTACTATGAAGGATAGATTCTGTTAACTAAGCTAAAATTCAGTGGGCATTATGAATTTATTCAATCTTTTCTCCCTAAACTTGCTTACTGACTCTACCTTGAATCAGTGGTATTTTAGGAACACTTTTACTCTAATATAACCAGAAGAGTTTCAGAATTGTATGTAAAAGTCCAAAAGACTTGTGTATATCCAAAACCTCGCTTGTACTGAAGTCATTAGAAGAGATTAGTTTTAATGTAAATATTTTCTTGATAGGTTGTGTATTACATATTATAAGTTTTATATATATACATAAATGTGAAATTATATCCATTTTTAAAATTCACATACATACATTATACATAATCTATGGAATAAGCTGCTGCTGTCATATCTAATCAGAATTTCTCCCCTTCTGCAAGGTAGGTATTGGAACATTTTTGGAAAAATACTTGTTAAATTTAAAAGTGTCCAAGAAACATGTAGACATTAAATAAAAATTTTAATTTCTTGCCTTTGGGAGCATTTTATTAGGTTAATAAGGGTAATATGTTTTATCAAGTCTTGACTTGAGTCTGAGACCAAATTATATTGTTTCAAGTAAGACAAAAAAAAAATTAGATTTCTTTGATGCAGATCCAACAATCCAGAACTTCTGAATATTCTCTAGAAGGTATTTTTGAAACCATGAATAAAAACTTCTTGTTCAGTCTGGCATTTTGGTGATTTTGCTTGTTGTCTATGACTATACTTCATTGGCATGTGGAGAAAGACTATCAGAACTATAAAGGTGCCCAGGCTTAGTAATTTTTAGTAGTGCTTCTTGCTACTGAGGCCATTGGCCTAATTTGTGGATCTGAGTAACAGGACTTAATGAGCAAATAAAAAGAAAATCTCTTTTCAACAATATCCAAATATCACCTTTCAGATAGCTGCAAAATACATTCTTCTTTTAAAATAAATTTTATTTTATTTGCATGTCTCTGTCATCTGCTGCGACTTAGTCCAAGCTAGCAGTTAGGACTGACACATCTACATTGCAATGCAAGGATGTAGCTGCAACCTAGGGAGCCTCTCCCAGACTAGCACAGCTCACCAGTAGTCCACCCAGTCTCTTAAGTCTAGTTTTGACAACATAAGTGCACAAACCTGTTCAGGATGCTGGATAAATTCTTCAGTAGCTTTCACAGCTGCTCTGTTGTTGGTTCCTGTTTTGAAGGTAACTTGGAGGCAATTGAATAAGAATCAGATGCATCATTTAATTGGGATGATACATGTAAGCTAAAAGCTGCAAAGGCAGTTTGGGTCGTGTGGTCAGGCATGTTTCTATTTGAATTTTACTTTTAATCTGTACAGACACTTCAGAATCTATCAAAAGTGGTATTAACATTTGTTGTGTATATCACTGACACTAAGGATTCAGTTGTGAATGATTGTGGATCAGTTCTGTGCTTCCTTCAAGACAGCATAGATACTTTGTACTGTAACTGTCCAATTATGTTAATTTCTAAGTAAATAAGGGTATTGTATTTGCAGCTTGTCACTGTCTTTGGTCTCGGAATGCATGAAATGTTAACTGAGTTTAGTTTTACCTTTCTGAAGTTGTGTTCTTAGAGAACATCCTCTCTGTTGCTCACACATGGGAAAGCAAGATACAAAAATGAAGTGCGAAAAAGCAAGAAAGATGCTTAAAAAATAAAAAACGTGGGAATCTGGGTGAGTGTTTAATTTATGTAAATTATTCTTTATTTTCTTAGAATGGAGTCAACAGAAAAATGTGAAGCAGTGATTGCTCATTTTAATGGAAAATTCATAAAGACACCAGCAGGAGTTTCTGGTATGTTGCATATATTTCTAACAAGATATATGAATGGGTGGGTTACTGCTTACATAGTGGAAGCCTGTTACACTGATTGTTGTATCTGGCTTCTCATTCAGAGGCAGGCTTATTAAAATTAAAGTGTGCCTTGCTGGATGACTGTAATACTTGCTCACTTGGAAGAGTATATCACTTTTCTACTGTAAACCTTTTCTAGGAATCTAGTAGTGTTCTCTTCTAGAGACAGACAAGCAGCTAAAATGCTTTAAACCAGCTATGTGCAAATTTGCATCCCACATAATCCCAGTTGAAGTCAGGAGACAAGTATGTGTTGTATGTGTATCAGGACAGAATTTGGCTGATTGTTGTGGACAGGTTTTTTTTAAGAGGCAAAAAATGGACTACTTTTGCCATCTGTTGGTGATTTTTTTGAAGTAATTTTCAAAAAAAAAGATTTGATGAGAAAAAAATAGATTCTGTAGCAGTATCTTAATGCCAGTCACTTTCCTTCATTGAAGAGCTGCAACTCTGAAGTAAAAGTAGACTTTGAGGTTCTTCAGGAAGATGGAAACAGGTCAACAAATAATGCTACTTCTAGAAATATTGTTCAAGGCAAATGCAGAGAAGCTACATAATGCAATTTTGTTGTCACACCAAGTTCCCCATTAGTTTGCTTGCTTTGTCAGCACTGTTTCTAAGAGACAAAATATATATTCCATAAACACTTAAAAATGAGGAAAGGAAATTCAGAGCAGTAGAGTGAAACAGAAAAAAAAAGAGGGCAAAAAAGGAGGAAAAAATAGGTGCCTAACATTCCAGGCAGCTTTCAGTAACAATTTTACTGAGAATCCCAAGTGGGAATTTTACAAATTACATTGTTGATGTGGTTACTGAAGCCACCTTTGTCCCGTTAGTGAAGTGTTCTCCACAGCCAGACCCTGACACCGAGGAGGAAGAAAGCAGCCCTCAGCAGGCAGACAAGAATGTGACTTGTTTAGTAAAACTGCATACATGCCTCATCTCTGAAAGATTACTCCAGTTTGAGGAAGTCCGTGCTGCGGTAGGGATGGAAAGCTGCTTCAGAGCACAGGAAACCACTCCCTTCACCAACACTAATCTTACTCAGGGTTTTGACTTCCCTGGCTTGGGTTTCGCAGACCCTTTGCATTGCTCTTGATCGCCGAGATTATTTAGTTAAAACTTTGTTATGCATAGGGGCTGTAACATTTACTTTTCTATTTCATATATTTAGCAAGCTGTGTTTTATGAGATAGAAAATCCTTTAGGGGCAAGGAGATCATGGAATGATTCTCTCTGAATGCTGACTGTGCTCTGATCCACCCTCCGGGATTAGTTTTGTAGTGCTGCTATGACTTGGACACAATTAAGAGTAAGAAGTATGGAGAAACCAAGAGTTCAAATTAACACCTAGGGGTTTCTATTCAATTAGAGCCAGTAAAAAAAAACTGTAACAGAACCTCCTATTAGTGCTTTTAGTTCGCTCATTTTTATTTTCACTTGCATTATCCTGTTTTCAATGAATGAGCTGTCAAGCATGTCATTGCTAGTCATGCTCTGTCTCTGGTGGGCCGTTGCTGAAGCTGGAGTTGAACCCTTATATGATCAGGTTCAACAAGGTAGAAATAAAAAGTTGCTACATGGAATTTTATGAAAGATTTCTGCATTGTGGAGGAAAACATTTACCAGAAAAGAGTGATTAATCAGAGATGAGAAATTTGCACTGAACTGGTGATTATCAGAAAGTGGAAACTAAAGAGGAGTCTCAAGATGTAATCCACCTGACAAACTCTAACTTCTCTTGCTTGCTTGGTAAAGTAGTTGTCTAGGTTCTCTGTCTAAAATAGGTAAAGAAGGACACACCTCCAGAGACTGATGTACCTTTGCTGTCAGCTATCCTTGCAGTTACAAAGAGCATCTAGATGAGTCAGAAATAGATAACTCTAAATGTCTGAAAGTCAGATAAGTCACACCCTGCATGATGCTGAAAAATGCAACAGATAAGTAGGTGCATAAGGGAGTTGTGAGAACCTTGTTTATTAAAGACTCTCAATTTTGTTGTATAGGGTACAGCCCCAGTGCTACTTTTCCATGCAGGTGCTGTGAAGTTGTATTGGTCCTTGGAAAGGTTTTTACAAAGTTCAAATTCTTCCTGGACTTCCTCACCACATAGCAAGCATGTGTCCAGTAATGCAGTCTTATTAGAGAATGCAGCTTATGCATAATAATATGCTGCAGTCTGCCAAAAAGTGGGGCTGAGTCATGGGACAACTGTGGTCTTGGACTACTTGCACAGGGAAAAGTGGGTGTAGTGGGAAAGCTCTTGGACAAACAAAGATTGGGAAAATGTTTTGAAATAGATTAGCATACTGTGGGGTTATAGAGGAGCAAGTTCAAATACATGCAAAATAAAATTACAGAACTGGAACTATGTTTAAATTAAAACATTGTGTCCTAGAAACTTGGCTAAAATCAGCAAGGGGAGCTGGCTATAAAAATGCTGTTATCAGGATGAGGAGGGTAGGAGAGATGGGCCTGTAATGAAATAGGTGTGGGAGGAAGAACATCTGTTCAACAAAAACATGCTTTCATAATGCAGCTTTGTTCTTTTAACTAAGTTTGGGTTTAAATAGAAGAATGGGTTAAACAGTTATAGGAAGCATAAGTGAAACCTCCTCTGGAGCATGAGAAGACAGAACAGAAAAACCTCTATGAATCCAAGAGGGCCGAGTGTAGCACAGGGCGGTCACAAAAGCAACTGTAGAATTGAGTGAGTCACTGGGCATTGATGATACTGAGCAAGCTGCACCCTGGTGTAACAAGCTATTCAGGCTTTATTACTCTGCTCCATATATATTAGCTTAATGTAATATATTCAATATTTAGTGTGCCCTTGTTTGTCTAGAGGCAGTAAGAAGGAAGGTTAGCTCACAGAACAATTTCAAATGCACTGCAAGTTGGTATATTTCAAAACTCCTAGATTAGTTTCACTACTTGTTCTGGTTGGGGTTTGTACTTTTGTTATGTAAATTAATGTAATTGTTTGGTTTTACGGACTATGACTTTCTGTCCATTTCTCTCAGGATTTTTGTATTTCATTCTCTTATCTACTGTATGTTTATTGTATGATTGCTATGATCTTGAAACTTTTGCATTTAGTTCTACTTTTCTCTTTAAAGAATTACTGTTTTCAGTGAATAATGTGATATTTAAAGCTTTTCTATTCTCCTCTGAAACATGAACCTCATGATGTGAATTGGAGGAAACAAGAAACTGGTATAAGGAGCCAGGATGCACAAGATGAGTAGTGAAAACAGAGCAGCATACTTAGCCTTTCTCGCCTAAAGATGATACTTAGTGTTTGCTGTCTTCTTGTCTTGTGTTGGACCCATAACAATTTTAGAAGTGATCTGTGGGGCAAAATCATGAAAGGCATCTCCTCCCTATCACAACAGCATGTAGCTGCATGATGATACATGAGAGTAACTATATAAATAATTATATAAAGCAGTTGTGCTGTAGAATACATAAAGTATGTGTAGGTCTGAGTGTATTTGTCTCTCTTACATTTAAAATGAAAAATATAGAAGTTAAAAGATTACAAAAATTTTATGCCTGTTGTATAGGCTTTATGGATTATTTAATACTTCTTTTACTGAAAGATAACTTGGGTAATTTTGGTTTAATGGAGGTAAGGTAGAGAGCATTTTTACTGAGCAGCCCACACCATTTTTGCTCAGGAATTGTGAGTTACGGTGATGACCCAAAAATCATAGATTATCCATGACCCACCCTCCTCTTCCCAGTTACGGAAAAGATTTTGGTCACTCAGGTTCTGTTTTAAGGAAAAAACTGAAGATGGGTGTGAGAACCTTGCTCCTGCCTGCACTGTTGACCACAAACCAGAAAGAGGTCCACCAGGTGTAATAGACATTTCTGTTTGAAATTATTCTGATCTTGGACGCCTTTCTAGTTCAGGAAAGGAATGAAGATGGAGCCTTGTAGTATTTATCTTGTGGTAGTAATTTTCAATTTTTTTCTATTTGCTCACCTTTACAAAGTATCATAGGGAAGTTGTCGTTTGACCATAAACTCACATTTCTTAGTTATTTTTCACAGATCCTTTAGAAATAATCTATGAACCACATCATGAAAACCACTGCTAAAGGGTACCAAGAGGTCACGGTTCTGGTATTATTCCTGATTGTCATGCTGAAGGCAGAGGAACCAAGATTTTACCCATTAGGTCAACAATTAAAACCTTGTACTGCTCTAATTCTCATAGTTTGTAATTACTGCTTAGCTTTAAGAGGCAACATTGGAATAGAGAGAAGAATAATGTTTAAAAACTCAAAATATACTCCTGTGACAAATTATTAAACCCTATGTAAACTATTAAAGAAATGTAACCCTGAGCACTGCATTTAAGTGAAGATTAGGATGACAAAGAGTATGTATGTTGTTTCTCTTTAGACATACAAAGCTACTGAGATCTTGGGTTGCACAACTTCTTTTTTAATTCCCACAGCTTTTAGCAAAAGTTTCTAGCTGTACATGCTTATCATTAGAGTGATGTTTTAATGTCAGAATTCATTAGTCCCATATACTTTGTCACTAGAAAATAAGAAATGAAAGTCACTAAAATAAACAAAAAAAGTTTTAATTGAAGACTGATTAAAATAATAGTATTTTAAAACTATTTTGTTGTATTTTCTAATATCTTAAAGCAGGGTTTAATGAAAAGGTGATATAATCAGCCATTTAAAGTCAAGGGTGTAAACACGAAGTCCAGCATAAGAACATCAATTTTGTTCTTGCATTTATAGTATAACCTGGTGTGTATTTGTGTAGACACTGAACAAACAAAGTCTGAATTCTAATGTACACATGTGCAAAACATGTACAACAAGGCAGTATTTATTCTCTGAACTAATATTGTATTCACATCTTTCTTCTGTGAAAACATTAGCCCTAGAGGAGGGTGATTCAGGGCAGGGGAAGATGGTCAGTGCTTTCTAAAGCCAGGTTTTAAAGTGCCAACTTGCTGTTAAAGCACAGGAAAGCTCACAGTTACAGAACACTGTTGTGGCAGCAGCTCAACAGACATCTACAAACCATTGAGAGTGTTGGTTTTCATTAAGTGTCAGTAGGGTGGGCATTTTAAACATGTTGTCTTAGCTGCAGAAGCATAAATCCACTGTAAGTCATAGCCTTTTACATCAGCTATCTTACAGCTGTAAACGCAACTCCGAATATTTATACTATGCCTCTCTGTCTTGCATACACAGACAAGTTACTGAATGATTAATGATCCCCTTCACCACTGGGTCTGCACACTTCCCAACAATTAAACTATAAAAATGACTCTCCCTTCCTTCCTGGACCACAAAAAAGGTTGCTTGACTGGTCTGTAGGGCTTGTTGGAGTTCTTTGTTTATATAGATATCTATTATATATGTGTTTTTACGTGTAAGACAGAGAATATCTTATGTATATGTGGAAAATATGAGGAAAGGTAAGATGAATAAATAAATTTCAGATTTAATTTTGAAGAAAGTAAGGGCTATGTTCATTCCTTGGTGGGAGGGCAGATCAATAGATCATACTTGGCTCCCATGAAGGTTTATCTCCTTCTCATGACCCGCCTTCTGATGACCATCAGTCATTGTGTTCTTGAAGCAATGAATGCAGTAGTACTCTGGTCAAAAGCATGGAAGATGAGCCAAAAATTGCAGTTATGCTTTCAGTTGCAGCAGTCCCTACTATCAGCGTTCAGATCTTGAACTGGAATCAGGGAAGGCAAATGCTATAGAGCCTTCTCAAAGCAGTTGGCAGTGCTAAATAGACGGTCTGCTTCGTATTTTTTTAGCATGAGTTGGAGCTTTCACAGCATTTGGCTTCATTTATGGACACAGTGAGGAGCAAGAGAAGCTTGGAAGGTCAGAAAAACAAAAGTTCCCATGACCAGATCTGTGTTGAGCACCAGTGTCTGGCAAATCACAAAATAATGCCTTTTAATTTTTTTTTTTCATTGCTGCAGGTTTTGGATATTACATATTCAAAATCCAATACACGTGGATAATTCTTGTTCAATTTTTCCTTCCTCTTTAAATTTGCTAGGAGAGTGTTTCCAGTGTACCACAGAAGATGTTTCATAATTTAAAATTTAACTGTTTACAGTTATCTTGTGACAAAAACAAACAAAATAGTTTATTCTTAAATAGATTTTATGAACATTTTATTCAAACAGTTGGACAGGTTTACCCTGAATTTTTTAAAAAAATGATCTTTATCTTGAGACAATGATGGGGAATATAAGCACAAATAATGATTTTAGAAAAGTTTGGTAGAATTAACTATGGGAATTTTTAATGAAAGCATAATGCAGCTTTAAATAAAGCATTTACCACCTGTGAGTGTTACAATACCAAATCACAGTGCTAAAAACATTTCAGTACTTTCTGATGTCTTCATTATCTAATCTGTTCTCTTGCCAGTTTCTTTTGACTTCATTCAAAAATTTATAGTGTGTATTTTGGAAGTCACACATGCTTCCCACAACACTAGATAGCTGGAAATAATTTATAAGTAGCTGAAGATACTCAACTTGGGGAAGAGCTTTTTTTCATTTAAGACAATTAAATTCAGTATTTGGATCTGAGCTCTCCCTTTCTGATGGATTTTTTTTCCTCGCTGTGCAATTGATACAGTACCTTTTTGCCCCAAATAGGCCAAGACAGAAGTTGCTTCTCATGATAGAAGACCTCAAAGCAAAACTCAATTCTGGGAATGCCCTCAGAAATGCAAGATTTTGAAGACAATTATCTCTAGTTTCTGTCTCCTACTTTAGGGTTTCTGTTATTTCCTTATGCATTTACTGCACTGTCCATAGGTCTCCAGTACTTTTTTCCAGTGTCATTAGCCTAGCCTTTCCCTGGTTTATTTTATGATTATAGGATTTTAATTACCATTCTCTGTAAAATAATACATTTTACATTAATTCAGTTGTCATGTTTAATACTAAAGTCTGACTCTCTGGTACTGAAGTTGACCGCTGAGTAACAGCACATGGGTAGGAGAGGTACACGTCTCTGACGGATGTGGTCAATGTGTAGATGAGACAGGGAGCCACGTACCAGTTCTATCTCCCAGTCCACCCATCTTTCATAGAGAAGGCTGTCAAAAGATGGTTATTTCCCAGTAGAACAAGAGCTAGTGTTTTAGGTATGCCATCCAAGCCCAGGATGACTTGGCCATTAGGGCTAGTTTTGTGACATAGATTTAAAAGTCAAACTCTCTGCTAGGTTGCAAGTCTCTGAGGTTTTCAATACCAATCACCTTTTGTAAATGCAGACAGAGTGAAGGGCATATCAGCACTGGCCATGGTTATACTAATAGATTTTGTTGCACAATACAGATATGCTAAAATTTTTCTTGGGGTTGTTTCTTTGCGAGTGGACCTCCCATTCCATGTGTTTAATCTGTGTTTGGAAACTTCCATGTTTTCAGATCCAGCTGTGTCTCATGAAGGTGTTTGCAAACAGAATGACTGGAAGAATGTAATGGTAAAGCTTAGACAGTTTATGTATCGGGAATTACTGGCAGAGAAATGTTCACATCCAAGTCATAACAATGCTTCCACCCTGTGATTAGGAAGGGTGTGGTGTGATGTAGCAGAGCTGTGCTTCAGCCATTGATACTTGGAAACTATTGCAGTTTAAGCTAGTAACAGGGAAAGAATACTATGCAAACTTTTCTTTTTCATTGCTTCAATTTTGACATTAAAAATTGAAGTAATGGTCAGCATTACATTATGCAAAAAAAAAAAGTGTAATTATACCATTTGATGACAGTATGCAAAAAAACAAGATAAAAGAAGAATCTTGAAGACTTTCTGGTTGTATTGTGTGGTATTTATAGAGCAGGGATAAAAAGGGAATGGACAGTTGTGGCATTTTTTCTGTGCGAGGTGGCAGGAGATAAAGGTATGCACTCCACCCTGCTGGTTAGAGTAAGTGGAGGAACTGTGCCAGCTTTTCTGGCTATTCTGGATAAGCAGAGCAGTTTATGTTTTGGGACATACTGAAACCTCTAAGGGGAAGGGGGAATATATTAAAGGCCTTTGGCCAGATTTATTCTCCACCCTCCTTAGATGTATCTCCTAAGGTGCAAAACTCAGAATTCAGATGGCAGTTGTCATTCATCCCCAGACCACCAGACACGTACTCAGGATATACATACCATGTTTCTTTCCAGCAGGCTTTGGAGCCGTAGTTTAAAATCAAAGCTATAAGGCATTCCATATGCTCTCTTTGTGTGTGGCAGCTGTCTTTGTGCTATGCCGAACAATCATTGGTGCTGTAGTGTCCGTGTTATTTAACCGTCATATTGGGAATGTAAAAACCATACCTCATTTGGAGTGCTGAACACCTGTGTATGCAAGCTACTTCAACTAATATTCCTCCTTTCTTCTCAGTTCCTGCAGAACCTTTATTGTGCAAGTTTGCTGATGGAGGACAGAAAAAGAGACAGAATCAGAATAAATATATACAGAATGGAAGAGCATGGCACAGAGAAGGCGAGGTGAGACTTGTAAGTCCTTCCTTCAAGCTTTAGTGTGGGTGTACAATAATGAATGCTTATGAAAATGATAAGCATTGAGACTTCCTGGCTTAGCTCTCTGGCATATTAAAAATGTGCAAAGAACTCTTACCTGACAGTTTGCAGCTCTGTAAAATACTTAACTATATATTTCTTAAGGAGGAAAAAAGGCAAAATGTGAAATGCTAAATCCTACCTCATTAAAGTTAACAATAAAGTCTCCTTCAACTTGGTCAAGAATATGCCTGAGATATTTCTCATTTTATAAAACTACCTGAAACGTAACTTTATTTACATGTAGTAAATAATCCCTTGATTTATGCAGCACTGAAATGCACATAATTTTCATAAGATGAAAACAGTATACCAATGCAGTGCAGCATTAATTTTTTTTTAGTTACAGCTTTATTCTTTAATGTTCAAGATAATAGTTTCATAGGCTTACTGTGGTTAGCAAGCCTAGACACCTCATTTATATGAGACTAGAAAATTCAGATGTGTCTTCCGAAAAACAGCACTCCCCATTCATTCTTGTAGTTAATATATTGTAAGCAACACCCTAAAATAATTATCTTCATGCCCTGCCTCTCAAAAACACACATGTTCTCTTAGACAAGTATTTTATAGCCTGCATTTTGTTCCTCATGCTGGGAACTTGGAAACTTGGATTCACAGGCAATATCACTGACACTCTTCACTATATAATTATTTCTGTCAATTAAACTTTACCTAACTTACAGTAATGAACTATTTCAATACATATTTTCAGTTAAAAATAATACAACTAAAGAAAGAGTAAACAAAATAATTTACAATCAATATGAATTCTGTCAACTCTTTCTTTCCACTTTTTTTTTTTTTTTTTAAAGGCTGGAATGACACTCACCTATGATCCAACCACAGCTGCTTTACAAAATGGGTATGTTAAATAATGGCACACTAAGAAAAAAAAGTTTGCATTATGAAAGATGCACAGAACTGGCATTTAATAAATATTTCTGCATTTTCTAGATTTTATCCATCACCCTACAGTATTACAGCAAACAGAATGATCACTCAGACATCTATTACGCCATATATTGCTTCTCCAGTTTCCACATACCAGGTTTGTATTTAGAACTCAGTAGCTGAAATGATTTATTCAAGCTTACTTTTATTTATCAATTGCTACATCTGGCTTTATGAATTCTCCAGTAATGCTTCATCTTAATGAAGTGGCCTTTTCATGCTGTACAGCATGAAAATGAAAGCCTAAAAACTAAATGTGTGTTTGTTTCAGGAAGCGTAGCAGTTTAATGAGATATGTGTTGTCTTGCAAAACAAAGTCTGTGACTTGTGCTGATGGCTAAGGTATTTGTAGCCACTTCTGCATTTCATGTATGATTTTTCTTTTTTTTCCTGGTCAATTTTAATGTCAATAATCTGTTTTTAAAATAATTATTCTTTATTTAAAACCTTATTGATTTAGTTAAATTCTATTTCAAATATATTTCTCCATGCTTTTTGAACTTTTCTCCAGGTTGTTTCAATTAAAAAAAAAAAAAAAAGCCCAACAATAACATGTTGTGTTATCACACATATACCACAATAACCTCTTAGTGGTACTAAGAGGGGTGCAGAAACTTGCTTGGCACTAGAGAAGAAAATTTGAAAAAAGAGTTCAGAGTTCAGATTATATTAGCATTCAAATTCAGTGTTTTCATATGAGGAATAAAACATTTAATAGTCTAGAACTGTGTTTCTAAACCAGAAGTTACTTTATTTTGAACAATAAATTAAAACATTAATCATGCACATTTTTTGTTCTTAGAGCCCAGTCCAAAGCTTCCAGAAAAGGAATTTTTGTAGGTGTCATCTTGAGTCCCCACTAATGGATATTGATGAACAATTCAACATGCTAAGAAATGATATGGAACAGTTTTTGTACTTTGGTATAAATCTCTTAAGAATGCTCAGTTTTAGGGCATTCTACATTTCAGCTTGGAAGCAACTTGAATTTAATGAAATTAGTATGAAATCTGTGATTACTACATGAGACCTGCCAGTTATCCCAGTGTAATCTAAATGATCAGCTATTTTGGCATTTTACTGTTTAACAAAGACAAAGCAAACATCAGTGACTGAGGTCAGACATAACCAAAACTAATTCAATTTGGAAAATTCTTACCTCTCTATGTCAGGGGCAGGAGAAGAGGCTGTTTGCTTTTTAGTGAGAGAGATGTGCTGAGTTTTCTGGCTTACTGTGAGTGAAAATGAATATAGAAGGCATATAGAAGGTCATGCAGAAAACACATGGAAGGCCCATTTGGTCACTATTCCCTTGCAGAAATTTCCACGTACTGTCCCATTCCAGGTGAGAAGAATGGGGAAGAATTGTCTAATATTAGTTTGGAGGTCTAAATGCCTTCTTGTGTGAGCAAAGTGTTACATAGGGCGTAAAACAGTGTACTCTGGGGTAAAGGGCAGCTGGATTAATTTTGTATTAATTTCTGAGGTGACTTATGCAACACAATGTTTGCTCTTGGCAGACAGTGCTAGTACTGTATTTTCAGTATATTGAATCATTCTGCTTTGTACAGCAGTACCTCAAAAATTACAGTAAGTTCTTACCCAGAAAAATATTCCAGTAGAATTATCTGCTATTCTTTATTAAAATATAAATTATTTATCAATATAAGACTCTCAGATATTCAGAATCCAAGTAAAAATTGGAGGTTGTCATGGAAACATACTTCTTAGAAATATCATATCATTTTTCTGGGCTTACTGAGATAGGTGGGCCACAGTACCGTATGTTTCCAGAAATGTTGTTACCAGTATTTCAGTATACATGGCATGGAGCTGAAATTATTGTGGATGGAGTTATTAACATCATTATGCTTAAAGTGCCACAGTAATAGGAACTGAAAATTAAATTCAAGTATTCTGTACTGGGGAGGAAGCAGGTTCTTGGCCAGAAGAGTTTCACAATTTGAGCATTAGTCACGTCTTCATTACAGTTCCCTTGGCACTGGAACCTGCAGCATTCTGTCATCTACACAACAGGATGTATCACGAGAGCATGATTTATTTATTTTTTTCTTTGAGGCATGGTATAACCTGTTCCTAGATTTATTCTTATTAGAGGTAAACAAATTTAATAAAGTTTTGGCTACTGTTTGTTTCTGCAGCTCCTGTATACCCAAATGACAGTACTAAGCCAGTTACTGTCATAGTATGAGTAGATTACCCAGAGCTTTAGTCAGGCTGTACCAGTATTTTTGCCATTACGCTTTTGCCTGAGGAAAGGGAGGGTTCAAGTGTGTTCCATTTCTGAACTCCTGTCTGTTCTTTTTCTCATTGAAAAAGAAAAAAAAAAAAACTACTCTGATTTGAAAGTCAGTACCAAAAGGAGGGAAGAAATACTTCCATCTTGCAGAAAATACCTCACCTGGATTTTTTTTAAGACTGTCTGTCTACCTGTCCTATTCACAGGACTCTGGGAATTATGATAGAAGTGTTTAAGGGGCTTTAAATGTCCAGCAGCAGCAGTGAGTCAGTTCTGCACATGTGGTGCAGGTCAGAATCCTGCTTTATCCCACACACCTACAGGAGGTGGAAAGCAGACATTTCCATTCTTACCTTTCATATTTCTTGCAGCACACTTTTTCAAAGAGCTGTTGCATCCAGCTCTTTTTGACTAAGATAACTATATAACCTATTAGTTTACCTTTTAATCTTTTTAATTTACCTTGTCATGCAAAGTTAGGCATCCTGCCTCAATTTAAGTATTGGGATAGACAGTATTTTTTGAGAGAAAACGTGGTTGCAAGAGCAGAAATGCTCATTAGAACCTTCTCCTCTTCCTGTGCTTTGGGAGTAACATACTGCAATGTCTTGGAGAAGAACAGTTCTCCTAAATCTTCTCCTTGTCCCTGGAACAAGAGTCCAGCAAAATTCCTGGTTTCTTTTTCCCTTGTGAAAGTCCAGTAATTTATTTTATTCTGATCACACTAGAAGGCAAATGATGCTATACCTTCTGAGATCCCAATTACTTTTCCCAGAGGAATTTCAAAGACAGAAGTTGCCTCCATTTTCAACACAGCAGAAATATCTCATGTATCTGTTTGAACCCTTTCAGTGTATTTGTTGAAGTTTCAGAGACCTGCACTAAAAACATAATATACCGTTCTGAAAGATATATGCGGTATATTGTCTACAAATCTTGTTTCTGATTTAGGGGTACAATAAATGCACTTTTTATAGAAATCAGTGTTGCTCCACAGAGTGCCTAATTGCATTAAAAAGTGAATAAATAAGGGAGGGGGCTTGTTAATATGATTTATTAAATTATTACTGTGTCTCAATTGGAGTATTCAGGAAAAGAATGACTAAAATGAAAAATAAAATACTAATTTTCTTCTAGGTTCAGAGTCCTTCATGGATGCAGCCTCAACCATACATAATGCAGCACCCAGTAAGTTTTTATGCTTCTCCATTGTTATGTTACTGATTGTATAAATGCTTTACATACTTTAAACAACAGGAAATAGGTCAATTACTTCTAGAGTTTTGACAATTACATCATTATTAAATCATGGATCAAAATGAAAAGAGAAACAAAGATAGTAACCTGAATTGGGGCCTCATCTTATTAGGAAAAAAAGAAAGTTGCCTTCAGGGTATTGAGGTGATGAGGACAATTAGAGTTACCAAGTCAGCATCCTGAGGAAACTTTTTTAAAAAATTTATTTAAATGGAAAGCACTTTGCAAATACCAGTGTTTTGCATGCTATTTACCTATCAGGAGTTGGAATTGAAGATCCAAGGTTTTAGAATGGGTCTAGGATAGTTCAGACTGGATAATTCGTGAAAGACAGATGGACATAGTGATATAAGTTATATTATGGGCACTCAGTTGAGAAAACCTGCATAGCCTGTTCTGGCATCTCCGCTCATGAGTAATGCTAGTCTCTCTACACTTTTGGCTGTGGCATCTCTACCAGAGCGTCAGGTATTCTAATCTATACTCTCCTATGATGTTTTGCTTCTTATCTATGTCATTTGCTAATTAAGTACCATTATATCTGGGACTTATTAGGTTTCTTGAGATGAGCATTACCAATAATAACAGGCACTTTAATATTTGCACTCCTGTGGTTAACAAACGTCTGTTTCCAGATATAGAAAGGATATTGTCTTGACTTTAATTATCCGCTCCATGCAGATTGTAGAATGTAGATGATCTTGGCAGAATGTTTTCTACTTGTGCATTCAGAGAAGGAGATACTGAACAAGAACACTTTCTCACACATTTAATTGTTGTTGTATTTGTGATTTTTCATGTTAAACACATATACAAAACTGGTTTTAACACAGATTTTTGAAAAAAACCATCTTGCAAATCGTGCTGTGAAAGACAGGTTATTATGTTACAATGCTAGAAGGTGTATTAGTTTCGTAGGTATACAAGATGAGATTTCATGTCTGAAGTAAAGATGCAGATTCCTGACTTAAGTTCAGTTTTGGCCTGTGCAAAGACTGGTGCTGTCTTGCTCATTTGCTTTGCAGAGAAGCCTGCAGTCTACAGACAGGAAATTCTTTTAGTGTTTGATGTGCCTGTGACTCATTTCATCTACAGTGATCACATGGTTGTTTTTCCAACTATACTCTGTAGGGTTTTTTTCTTTTCTTTTTTCTTTTAAAGGATTATTTATTCAAAATACTGACTTTCAGTAAACTGCAAGTATTTCTGTTAGTTTTGAGCCTCCATCAATTTTAATCAACACTTCTGCAAGCATATGTCATACAAAGTATTTGGAAATGTGTTTTTGTAGAACATGTTTATCAAACGAAATTTGTTGATAACCCTCCATTTCACATAACTCTGAAAACCTTTTGAATGTGCCCTCCATATTTAGGAATCTCAAGTGTTTTAAAATCGGACATATACTTTTTATGAAGTTATTAACAAAATGCTACAGAAGTGATAGAAAGGTCATCACAGTAGCTAGTATTTAGACAAAGAATCAGTCTTTTACTCCACATTGCTAACCCACTCTTCCAAAATGTGTATGCTAATGAAACCAACCATTAAATAGAGCAGATCTGTCTTGTGCATGAACATCACATGTGACAGGTAGAATTCCTCTAACACAAATGTTCCTCCAAAGCTGCCATTCCTAAAGATGAGATAAAAGTTTCTTCCTAAAGCCTGAAATTCCAAAGCTTAAGATAAATGAATCTGTACCTCGTAACGTGTGCAGATTTTTGCTTTAAAGTTAGCATCTGGTTAAACTCAGATTTTACAAAGTGTTTTCAGCAGACATTCCAAGCGCATTGTACATCAGTTGCGTGTTTGATAGGAAGTCAATGCAGTTCTTACCCCATTACCAAACTGTGCAAAACCCATCTGCTCAAGTAGAATATTCAGTATGCACCAGACCTGTTTCAGTGCCTGGGAATAAGGAGAGTTATTTTGGTATATCCCCTGAGATGGACAGCCCATTCTTAGACTCTGAAATAAAAAATGTGATTACAATCTGAGTGTTGCTGAAACCATTTATTTCTTTCTCTCTTTTAATAGGGTGCTGTACTGACTCCCTCCATGGACCACACCATGTCACTACAGCCTGCATCCATGATAAGCCCTCTGACACAGCAGATGAGTCATCTTTCACTAGGCAGTACTGGAACAGTACGTAGAAATTTAATACAGAATACAAGTTACACAAGTAGAAAATACTGCCTGTAGATCGCAGTATGCATGTGTAGCTTGCACGTAGAAAAAAGTAATCTTTTAAGTAGTCTTTCTTCCAATAAAATATTAAGAGCTGTCTCAATTTCTAATTCATATACAGCAGTTTTTATTCAGTCTATTAGCTGATCAGAAATTGGAATTGAGTAATTAAAATATACCAAAGCAAATGAAAGGAACTCAGGAGGTAACTCTGAAGTGGTATTGAAAAAGAAACAATGGTTGTATTTACTCTTCAGATCAGAGTTGCAGAAAGTAATACAAAGTGTGGAACAGAAACTAAACCAGGAGATGAGATACAGGCTAGCTTCTAAGCTGAAAGACCCTTCTTTTCTGAGCCAATAGAATTAACAAAAGAAAATATAATAATTGGTATTTACAGAGAAGGAAACGTATTTTACCTAGTCTTTGAAGTCTAAATTTGAGTTTTCTCAATACAGGTATTTCACTTTTCTGAAAAACCTATTGATTTCAGACAGAAAAGTCTTTCTTTCATGTGCATTGCTTTAGGGAAACAGTCAATATCTGTTAAACAATATAATGATAGATATTTTGAATACTCTGAAGTTTACATAGGGCTTTAATTCAACTTGATGATCTCTGTCTTTCTAGTACATGCCAGCCACAACAGCTATGCAAGGAGCCTACATACCCCAATATACACATGTCCAGACAGCAGCTGTTCCTGTCGAGGTCAGTATATTTTATAAAAGACCAGAGATAAGAGACAAGAATATGATACTAGATTTTTTTTTTTTTGGCTAGGAAAACTACCATTTAAAGCCTAACATTGTAACTGTCAATATACTGTGAATGCAACGTATATTAAAACTATAGCGTCATTATTCTCAACTAATATAACTAGTATTATAACAAAGACTGGCCTGTACTTTAGCGGTACAGAACTTGGAGAAGCCTTCTGTATGAGCGTAGCTCAGGTGAACTTTGTGGGTAGGTGAACCTAACTTACAATAGGAACAAGACAGGGGTTATATTATAGTTTTGATCTTTCATTTAGTTTTCCTGTGAGCAAACGTCTCTGCCAATACACTGTGATTGTAACTTTTTGCAAAGAATCCTGCTTTTACCTTGGCATCTCAGGATACTGTGCCTTATTTGCCTAATAAACTCCTCTGCAAGTCTGGTTGAAGAGCATAACTAGATGGTAGACAATAGTTTGTCTACTATTTTAACTTACCTTATACCCTTTTATAAGTCAGTACTTCTTTAACAGAGGAGCTAGACAAGATATGCTGCTGTTCTTGTATTGAGAGTGAGGGTTAGACAGTCTGTTCCAGAGCCTTTAAGAAAAAACATTTCATTTCAAAGTCTGTTTGTCCAGAAACTCCAGAACTTATTTGGTTCAGTTTATGTATCTGCCTACCTGGGTCGGAGAAAGACTTTTGGCAATTAGCTGATTGCACTGTCTGCCAGAGCACTATCAGCTGAATTAATTCCCTGATTTCTGGGGGTCTGTGTGCAAAGTCCAGCTACAATTCTTTGTGTTGCCTGGTACCAATCACATCACAGGACCCAAAGTGGTAGTTTTTGTACACGTGGTAAGTAGATCTTGTTCTTCCTGCTTCCCCTCAAAACGGGAGGAGCAGAATGCTCATTTGCATTTGCAGTTAGAAAATATACTAGCAGTTATTTGTTCCCTCTATTTCTAGGCTTGTGGGTTTTTTTTAGTTATCATCAAAGCAGCTTAGGAAATTCAAGGTTTGCATGATAATTTTATTTCTCTGTTTGCTGAAATGTAAATCAATGCAAAGTTAACACCTCAAATTTGGAATACCCTCCTTGAGAAATGTTATGAAGACTTTAGATTTGAAGACTGTTAATTGCATGAGTCACATGGAAATACAGATTGCAGATAATGCTGCATAATTTAGTGTCTCATGTCTTCCATTTTATTTGCAGGAAGCCAGTGGTCAACAACAGGTTACAGTAGAGACGTCCAGTGACCATTCTCCATATACGTATCAACAAAATAAGTAACTATGAGGTAGGGGCTCATCCTGTCACATGGAAGATCTGAATTCAAAGATATTTTATTTCATAACTTGGAGCACTATGTATTGAATTTTTTTTTTAATATCATATAACACTGATAATATCTGGGGACAGGCAGTGAAGTTAATTTGAACTTGGCCAGAGTTAGAAGCCAGGAAAGGAAGCACAGGTTCCAGAAGTACGTTAATGAATTATGAGTGTTTTAATAATTTCTCTATAGCATAACTGGATTATGTTGTATTTCAGTTTGTTCATCTTGGCAGCATGCTGTGTACAAGAACAACAATGAATTAGTCCAAAAATACTAGAATCACAATGCTAAAGGGAGCTGTATTTATATGTATAATATCCTCTAGTTCTGTGGTACATGTAAGATATTTGGAAGCAGCTTTGCGACTTACAGACTGCAGGCAGGGGGTGGTCTGCTAGAAATCGTTACTGACCCTTTTTCCTGAAGATTCCCCTGCTCATCCTTTATCCTAGGAAAAAGCAGTTTGGTCCAGAATTTTATAGATTTTTTTAATCCACATCCTACTTTGGCTCTAATTCCAGAGTTGTTTTACTGTCCTACTCCAATTTTCCTCTGTTTTCGCTTGCATGGCCTTTCTTTAATAACCAATTGTTAGTTTTACCTGATCTCCTACCATGCAAAATTTTTGCTTTCTGTAGATTGCAATCCTGAAAATATTGTTTGCGCTCACCATCCCCTTCTCCATCCTCCGTATTTTAAAATTCTGGAAGTTAGTTGTTCCTTAACTTAGCTTTTTCCAAGTGCTTTGTAAACCAGGCAACTTGACTACATAAATATTTTTACCAAATTTTGTAAGTCCTCATACTGAAAAATTCTATGCAGCTACAATAATGTGCTAGAGACTGTCTTAGAAGAGTATTTCTGCAGTTCTCATGGCATTTATTAGATAATCAGTTATGTTGAGAAACTCTGATTGTGTGATATTCTCCCTTAAAATATGTACATCTCACAGTATACGCATTTTGCCGTTGCCTTTGATTTTGCAGGTCAGCTGTGTTAGTTGACAACACTGCTCTCATCCCCACTGTTGGCATAATAACTTCTTATATGTTCAAGAATGTAAAGATAGAAACAAACCAATGGGGAAACTTTGCACATTCAACAGATGGCACAGGCTGCATAGCACAACATATGACCTGTGTTTATTATTGTACTCTGGCTAAATGCCGGCATCTAGGAAAGCCCACATCCTTGAATTGCTTCCAGGGCAGGGAGAAAGCAAAGCCGCAGCCTCTTCTCATTATCCCTCTCCTAGTGTTAAAATCACGGCTCCTGCATGTTTCCCATGCCAAGGCTATTGGCCTGGTGTTAACCGCTTTTTAAGGAATTATTTGTTTTGCCTTAAGTCTCGCCTGTGGGCATGTAAATCCTCCTTACCAATAGAGATCTGTGGTAGACAGCGAAGCATAATCCTGCATGTCATCTCCCTGTCCTGCTTCTCTCTCCCCCAGCCTGTCAGCATGTTTCCTGTAGGCTGGGGCCAGGCAGGAGGAGCAGCTTTAGTCTCCTGAAAGGATGAGATGTGTTGCCATCTGAGACACATTTTGTAATGATGACTCTGTGTAGAGTATTGAGCTCTGCGAGCATCTCCCTGTGTTTGCTGTAAGCCAATACTCCACATATGTTATTCTTCAGAGAAGTTCTGTTACCTGTATTTACACATAGTAGGAGCCAGTGAAATCTGTGTCAGCACTGGCTATGGCAGTGGGCACGTGGGGAAGGTTAATATTACTCAACTGATTTCAGCCTCAGAGTATAGCATTTGGTATTTCTGTCCCTGGAACATGCTAGTACTTGTCATTTTTCAGACAGGTGAAGGGGAAGGAGTTGACAGTTATTTCTTGCCCTAAATACAGGGAGCAGTGCAGTCTCTTAATTGTTGTGGCTTCATTACTATTGTCAAATTTAAACTTCTTTCCAAATGCGTATGCAGCACTTCTGGGAATATCCTACTAAGAGTCAGTATGCATATTGCCATAAATAAGAGGTAAATGACATTTGCACAAGTGGATGCAGTCAATCAGATGTACACAATGTCTTTCATTTAATGGCTACATTTAATAACTTTATAGCTTCTTTTCAACAAGTTGCTATGATGTGAAAATAGTCAAGGGACTTGGAAAGAGCCCATTGTTATTATATATGCATCTATAAATGTACAAACCTTAAAATACCAGACTTTGTTCTGCCTTGAGAAATTCAAAAATTGTCTAAACTTTTTTCATTAGCTGGGTATTTTTTTAAACCCATATGGCAACATAAGCCAATATAGTAAGTTGAGAAGTCTTCCTTCAAATTTAATGAGCCCTGCGAGGCATTAACCATCATGGAGGCACAGTGTCTGTCTCTGCATTAGCTGTTGTGCATCGTGTACCTGAGGCTGCACCAAAAGAAGTGAGTTGTGTTCCCTTGTACCAAAGATGCCATAGGAGTAAGCTCACACCCTCCAGCACTTTTGCTCAGCTGAAATGAAATAGCAATAACAAAACAACAAAGAAGAGAATAGCTTTCGGTGCAGTCCCACAGTTCCCCAGTGGGAACTCTGCGTGCGGAACAGGTATTGGAGATAGAGGGGGAAAATATGACACAGGCTGTATCCGGCTGGAGAGCCTTATCCTGGGAAGGGCCAGGCACCTGTAGTGCCACTTGTGTTACTTCTCAGATTAGTATTCAGATTAATTTAGACTTCTCACAGCTGTCTAAAATAGGAAATTATTTTGTTTTATGGACAACTACATTAGAAAAAAACCCCATGCAATTGTAACTCTGCTCTAGCTCTGACCTTTCTGTGTTACAGATGTCCAGTGTTGACCTGGCCTGGAGAAGGGTGCAAAGGCTGAAACAATCATGGATTTTACTGATCAATTGTGCTTTAGGAATTATTGACAGTTTTGCACAGGTTCTTGAAAATGTTATTTATAATGAAATCAACTAAAACTATTTTTGCTATAAGTTCTATAAGGTGCATAAGAAAAACCTTAAATTCATCTAGTAGCTGTTCCCATGAACAGGTTTATTTTAGTAAAAAAAAAAATTTTTATCAAGTGTTATGACGCAAAAAAAAAATAAATTTGAATTTCTGGGTATGCACAGATGACCACGAAGATTTACTTACGTGCATGACAGAATTTGTGTTTTGGTTTATTTTTGTTTGTTTCTTTTTCTTTCTTTTTTTTTTTTAATTGTATGAAATGGGTTTTCTGAAGTTTAAAATAGTAAAACATCTAAGATGATGTTCTGTGCTTGCAGTGTGTGAGTGTTGCTTAAGTGCAGTGTTGCAGTTATAGTGTCTGGTCTTTTAGCTTTCTGTTTTTCTTTTAATGTAGTGTGAAGTGTCTTATCCTTTTCTATAAATTCCAATTTGCCTTAAATCTTTCAATGCTGTAGCTGTTTCAGTAAGTAGTCCAAACTAATGGTGTAGAATGCTTTGACCAAATGAGCTGGTCTATTATGCCTTGTAAAACAGCAGCATAGGGCTTTTAAAGGTAGTCAATAAAAATTGCTGAAAATTTGGCTTTTTTAATGTGTAGTAAGTGTTTTTAATGATTTTTTCACATAATATGTAAGGTAGTGAAATGCAGGAGGGGAAAAAAATGTTTTGTGTGAAACACATTTTCTGACTGGGGAAATTTTAATAGGATAAATTGTTTGTAAGGCCATATGCCAATAGTTCCCTCTGGTAGTTTGAATGATTTAGGAACTCTGCTGTATGATGCAATGTAAAATCTTTTTTTTGCCTTTTTTTCAGAAACTAACTTGATGTTCTAGTTTTAGCATAGGTAGAGTAGGGAGTTTGGGGTGGGGATATCACGGAATGTTTTTGTCCTTCCTTTATACTAATGATAGTGCTTTAGGATGAGGATTGTGCTGAGACTTAGCAAACAGAAAAGTTGCTATTACAGCAAAATGGCAAAAGCTAAAGGACTCGTTTTCAAACATACGCTGAGATGTAGGTAGAAGCATAATTGATTGGGTACTAGCTCTCTATAGTAGGTAAATAAAAATAAAAAGACTTGGCACTTTTAAAAGGTAACTTTACCAAAGAACAAAGAGCCAGTAACCAATAATTCTGATTTGTCTCAGCATTACGTCTTCTGTACTTTTTATTTTTGCCGGACCAGTTTGCGGTTAGGAGAATGTGCCTTTTTTGTACATTTGCATTTAGGTTTTATAATTTTAATTGATGTATGGACACAAAAGCATGAAGGAAGACTTGGATCCAAGCAGTGCCACACTTTACATCATCACTACAAGTGTTAAGTGTAAAGAAAACCAATTTTGAAACTATGAAATTCCTGATTCATAAATACACAGTTATTTGTACTTCACATATTAGATAATTCACTGCTATTAAAGCTCTTTATTACAATTGCATATGTTTTAAATCGAATGATAAATTAAGTTGTCTTCCAAAACTGTGTACTTCTCTGGTCAGCTGTATATGATCAGTTATCTACCTCAAAGTTTATTTCCTTTTGTATTGGGACAGGTTGCTGGCCCTCCCTGTTTCCACAGACCAAATCATCCTAGCTCGGGAGCTAGGGCTAAGCAGTTGTTTCTTTCAAGTATTTTTTAGTTTTTAAATTTTGTGTGAGTATTGGAGTATAGATGTCGGTGACATTTCATAGTTTCAAAAGTAAATTGCTGCTCTGAGAAGTGTAGATTCTAGTGAAATACATAGTCATAAGAGATGTGTTTTTGTTTTTTCTTTTTTTAAAAAGTTGTGGTATTATTGGTTCTATGCTCCCTGGAATATTACTGCTTTGTAAAAGTCCAGACTTCCTGCAGCACCTTGCCTGTATCTGGTAACTTTCCAAACCTGGATCTCTCACTACTTGATATTTTTGCGTTAATTAAAACTGCAGTATGATAGCTGTGTTAGAGGGAGGGAAGAGTTGCTGCCAGAAATGTCTGAACTAAGTGCCATACTCATTGTCTGGGTAAGATTTGGGAAATTTAACCTCTGTACATAAAGAATTAATCAGTTACTTAAACATCACATAGTAGACAGCCATTAAATTATAAAAAATTAATTTATGAAGAAAGACCTTTTGTACAGATTGAAAAAAAAAAAAAGATTTTCATAGAGATATCTATATGATCAAGAGAGTTAATTTTTTATTTTTGTTTTACTAGTGCCACAAACTTGCCAGTGGTAACTTATTTGTCCGGTTCAAGATAACTCTGTAGTTTTGTTTCCTAGGACTTGTTGTTAAACGCCAAAAGACATTTTTGAACTGTAAATTTGATTAGATTGTTAGCTTTTTTCTGTTTTATTTCTTTGAAAACTTTTGAATAAAAAAGATACAAAAAAAAAAATGAACATGCATCGTCTTTTTTCTTCAGCCCTTCCCTTATTTTGGGGGAAAACCCAAACAAGTTATGGTAAAACCTATGCATTTATTTTGAAGTGCTCAGAGTTGCTTTCTGCTGCCTGGGTTTTTTCCCTCCTCTATCTTTTGTTAAAATAAAATTTTAACTCTTTCAAACCACATTACAATGTCACTTACTCTTTCACAGAAAATGGGAAAAGAGGTATGGGAAATATATGATGAAATATCTGGTTTGCATGCAAGAACTGTGTTGTTCTCTGTGTCAGTCCGCACAGAGTTGTGTGTAAGCAGGCTTGTGCACTGTAGCTGTAAATGCAAGCCAGTTTTCTAGAAGTAAGGGTGGAGGTGGAGGGTCACTTTGGTAGTTCATGGCATTGAATTGCTGCCTGAAAGTCCTTTTGTCTCCCCAAGTGCAGCAGCGTTGGCTGGCATACCCAGTTCTGGAGAGCAGAGGTGATACGTCATTGGAATTAAAAATTATCCCGAATGCTTGTCTTACAGCTGCAATGTTTGAGCGTTTTATTTCTTTAAAGATAATCTCTGATGTTATTATCCTTTTGTCAAGATCACCACTGCTGATGGTGTGTATCAGATAGAGAACTGCTCTGCTCAGAGTAAGGCTTGGAAAAGAGAATAAAATATCAACTGCTGTCTCTCCTCAGCCAAATGCTTTACCAATTACCCAGTTCTCAACATAGCTTTATATTGATGCTGGTGGCAGGAGAGGGGCTCTGACCTGGTCTTGGGCACCCCAGGGTGCACCCCATGGCAGAGCAATGACTGGGTGATCCAGTGGGTGCCTGTGCCTCGCCACTGTTCCTGCATAGGCGAAGGGAAGGCTGGCTCACTGCAGGCTGTGCTGCCCTGGAGAACCCTCTCCCCCTTGGCCAACAGTTTTTTACATTATACTCCTGGTTTTTGACATGTCTCAAGGACTGCCAACCCTGCGACCGGCCAGGTGGTCTCCTGGGTGGGTCAGCTGGGGTCAGGCTGCAGGCAGCGTGCAGCCCAAGCTTTTGGTTGCACAATGCTAATGCAAGATACTGAGAACAAATGTCTTTGCAGTGGAGCTAGTGAGAGGTAGAGGTTAGGAAACTTGATCTACATTAGCTTATGCAGTGAAGACATCCTTGACTGATGGCTCTTAATGAAGAGAAAAAAACCTCATGCTGTGTGCTGCTAAACACATTTAGACTCCTGTAACTGAAGAAACACCATTTTCACCGTTTTGTGGTATTGAAGTACTGCCCCACTATGTTGGCTGTCTAAAAAGCAATGGATGAGAAGATGAATACAGGTTTTGTTGTATTATTCCTGTTCACCACCATGCTGAATTAATCTCAAATTAATAAGCAGTCTTTTTGAGTTAAGTATGAATACTACCTTACAAAAGCTATATGTAACAGACTCAGAATAAATGCAGATTGGAAACGCATTTTTCTATTTGCTTTTCTCATTAGCCCCATGATAAACTTAGCTCTCTTACCGTAACTCCAAATATATTTGATAAGAATGAGTGCTTTCAGATTAGTACCTTCTGCCTGATACAAGGTTGTGTGTGTCATTTCTATCAGGCAATCTGCAATAATGCAATGTCTTTATGTAATATACTTTTATTATATATAATAAAACTCATTTTTGTTACAAACTGGCTTGTTCAAACGTTGACTCCATCCTGTTGCATACAACCTGTTTTAAACCCTGCTTGCAAACATGCTGTTAATAAAATGTTGTGCCTGTTAACAAATAGCAATAAACATCATGTTGGATGAGTTCATACTGGTAAAGTGTTTTGTGCAAGATTATGCACAGACCCTATTGTTTGTTGGTTGTTAGTGATTAGAAAGCCTTTCTTTGGGCACTGAACAAAATATTTTATCTTTCTCTGTTCCAAGTTAACTACACTGGGCAGGTGCAAGCAATGCATTGACAGCAGCGTAACAAAGTACTGTTGATCAGCCGAGCTCTGCTAATACCTGGCTGCAGATACTGAGCTAGAATAATTGTGGAGTAAGTCAGAGTAGTCTGAAGCACTTTCCTGGTCCTCAGGTTATCTCAGGAAAACAAACAATTTTGAAAAGTCTTCTTTTGCTTTCCCCTTCAGGCTTTAATTTCTATTATGGTACCTCCACCATACCAGACAAACTTGATGATTGACTAACAAACTGTGCCACCTCACTTTCCGCAGAAACAGCTGACATGAGAAATCCATTTTATGTGCCAGAATATTTATACGAGTTTGTACTCTTACTCCTCCTGTGCGCACTTCACTGCAGCTGTTCCTTTTGCTTTGATTAACCACTCCAAAATTATTTGCAAACTTTCACATAAGATACTCAATCCTGTCCTGTCCAGCATTGTCTTATTGTGAAAGCCGATGTGTTATTTGGTGGCATTTAAGACATGTATGCTGTTACCTTCCAAACGCTTGCAACACTGATGTAGTCTTTCAACTGTGAAAGATCATCTGTATCATTCTCTAGCCAACAAACTCTGGCATTGATTAACCCAAACAAATCTGAGGCTTTTGGCTTTCACACTTGGTCCATTAATTCTATTCAGAATAGGGGTTAGGATATACCAAACCTATTCTGTTTGGCATCTTCTCCTCCAGCTACTAAAAAAAAGCCAAGCTGATGTCAGAACAGCAAAGATTTACAGTGCAGTGACCAGAGGGAGTGTGTAAAAGCTTGTGTGTGAAATGAGTCAGTCTTTCCTTTTCAGGACAGCTCTAACTGCATCTACCATCTGAGAAACCTGTGCAGCCTATTTCTCTAGTAAAGAAGAAACATCACAGGAAGATGCTACTAGATTTTTTCTCTATGTCCCAGAAGAAAGGACAGCTTGTCAACAGGCAAGCTTTACCCATTTATCTATCTTGCCTTTTTCAACAGTATCCTTTCACTGGGTACCTAGATCAGTGACGTTCTGAATTCTGCTGTATTTCATCGGTCTCCCTTCAGCTGGGTAACGTGATCTCTTTTGACAGCTTCACTGGGATAAAGAGACCTTTTTGGAGAACTTAAAGAATGAAGGTATGTGGCACCCTAAAGACTTCCCACATGTCCACTACAGGTGTTCAGATCAGCTTGCTTCCTTCCTGTGGTAGGAATTTCCCCCATTATTTTCACCACCTGAAATTTACACACAGGGCTGATGTTTTTAAGTAATATTGGTAAAGCACTTAAAAGTAATGTAATAAAACAAGAGTTTAAAAGAAGGCCAAGAAAAAATTTGTTTGTAAATAGGATGTTTTGGTAAATAGCTTGTGCTTTTTGCAAGCACAAATAGAAAGTGACTTTTCCTTGCTGTGCTTCAGTCTTATCCCAGTGGGGAGTCCTTTTCCACCGATAAGAACAAAGTTCTGCTTTTTTTTTTTTTTTTTTTCTTCTAGTGAATGTAAAAAATATGAAAATGTATTTACAGGTACTTGTTACAGCCTCACTTTTGGATCAGTTTGTTCAGGTATTTTTATCCAGTCTCAAAGATAATCTGTAAGCAGAATATACATAACTACGAGCATAAAGCAGTTATTTATTGACTAGCCCACAGAAAAGAAAGGTGGGAATTTCAGGAGCTATGTGTGAGTGTGCTCACCCAGCAAGGTACCTGCGGTGGCTTTGCTGGCCCGGCAGGCATCGGGCAGAGGCCAAGAGGCAGTCTCTGTAGCTGCCTGGAGCTGACCCTCGGTGTTGCTGCATTTTCATCTTCTACCAAGCTCCGTCAGTGCCCCTGGCACTGATGACTTGTCCCAACAAATAGACCTGATGCTTCCTGACTACCCTCACTCTTTTCTTCCTTTAGGTTTTATACCTTTATTACCTATACCAGCAATCCTGTCTCAACAGCTCTACCTCTGTCTATAATTTTGCTTTTCTTACCCCTCCACAGACTTTCTCACAGCTTTTTTTCAGCAGTCTCAGGCAAGGTGACACAGCTGGGCTGGATCAGAGCTGGGCTGCTGCAGGCCTGGGAGAGGGGAGGGAGGCATATGGCAGGGGCTGCAGCGAGGGGTGACATACTCCAGGTCTTCCCTGTGTCAAGAAAACATCATTCAAGTGTAGTTGGAGGAGTGGGTATTCAAAGAGCTATGAGTGTTGCTGGTTTTGCCAGAACAGGATGAAAACTAGGTTTCAACAGCTTTAAGAGGGGCCAGTGTAGCTTGGTAGAATAAAATGCTGCAGAAGCTACCAGCTGTGTGCATCTTAAGTTCATGACCTCTTTCAGCCCTGCTCTGCTCACTTTCCATAGTTCAACAAGTTCCAGCTGTCAGTAGGAAGAGGGTTCATACATGAGTGGGAAGGAGGCACCTCATCAGCAAGTCACAGGCTTCACATGGTAAAAGCCCATTGTCATTTGTGCAGTCACTATGCCATGAGCTCTTGAACCACAGAAGTTACTGAACAAAGACAGCGGTAGGGGAGTAAGCTTGTGTATGAGAGTGGGAAGATAAATCTTAAAAACCAAGCACAAGTTTCACCCTTGGTTTTTAACTTGTTTCTTAGTAAACTATATTTGTATTTAAGAAAGCAGTCTAGCTTCTTCTATCTTCTAGATAGTCTTCTATCTAGTCTTTTATCTTCACTGTGGTGTCTCTAGGCAGTGAAGCTTTACCCTCCATTCTAGGGCAAAGTTTTGGTAATGGAGTGTTGAAAATCCGGATTTCAGGGTGGTTGTTGGTTTTGGTTTTATTTTGGTTTTTTTGGGGTTTGTTTTTTTGTTTTTTTGGTTTTTTTTAAAAGAATTAAGCAGTTCCAGGAATTCCTCTCCTGAAAATATTTTGCAGATTAAACTAGCCAGTCATCTCTGGGAAAACAACTCAGGACAAACCATGCCATTGCGTGTGTTACAGTAAGCATATGCACAGCTCATCTGTTCCAGATGGCGATCATCCCAGCAGCCCTGCAATGAGCAGTGCTGCCCTGTTTCAAGGCTAAAATTAATTTCCTAAGCAATGTTGTGCTCATCAGCAAACCCAGCCATTGGAGCCGTCCTTTCTCAGCCAGGCTGGCAGAGGTCAGTGAGCAGTGCAGAGCCCCGGGCTCAGAGGAGCACTCAGGGTCCAGCTGTCCCCACTGCGCTGCCGTTGGGTGCTGGTGCAGTCGTGGGGACAGACTGGGAAGATCCCCATCCAACAGTACCAGTGCTGCTGTTCTTACCGAAGAGCCTAAATAACATCTTATCTTGCAGCCACCAGAGGGCATGTTCATTATAAACTGAAATGATCAAAAAAGGTGAACTCTCATTCATAGCATGTAATTATGGTGCATTTATAGTTACCATTTATTAAAAACAAAACCTCATTCTGCCTTTGCACAATACGATGCAAATGCTCGCATTTCTAATAATGTGGTTTTACTCATTATTAAGACATCAATAGGATTGTCTTTATCAGAGGAAAAAAAAACCAAAACCAACCCTTAATTTTCTTTTTGGTTAATGAATGCATAAAGGTGCCTTTACTGCATAGCAGGCAAGGCAAAAAATAATAAAAAAAGAATCTCATCAAAACCATAACAGCACCAAAACCACAAGTGCTCCAGGCAGGGTCTGGGAGAATTGACTAGTAGCTTGTACGTGACAGACAAACACAAGAGGAGCCAAACAGCAAGGGAATTCTGCAGAAGTCAAGGAGACTGCAAAGGTTCAACCCAGACCATATTGAGAAACCTTTTTCTTATTAACACAGTCTATTTGCATGTACTTTTGGGACCCTCCTTTTTATTATTATTATATCTTCATAAAAGCCAAGACAATTAAAAACATATTCATTCAAAACAGTGTAAAAGAAACAAACACCTTTTTAGGAAGGAAATAAAGCTCTGAATATAAATTGGTATCTTGGGGGCTCAATGAAAAATCTGTACTACAAAACAAAACTATGCAAAGTATTTGGGGTGGTACAGAAAATGCTGCTCATTTTTGCAAAGTTCACTCAAGAAGACTTTTCAGTGGTCATTAAAGATGACTTCTTATGAATATACCCAGATTACTAATTCAGATGGGGAAGGTGGGAGGGGGCAACAACAGAAATAGTTATTTTTACTGCTTCATCTCTATCTGCAGGACAGTTTGAATCTAACAAGTAAATTAACAATAACCCACAGAGGATATTGGTGCTTCAAATCTCAGAAGTCTTTCGTAGGATCCCTTTTGGTGAAGGGGAATCAGCTTGCCTATGCATTTCAGACAGTTGTGTTCACCTCTGGTTCTGCTGGACACTCGCCTTGCACTGTATCATTAATGCCCCAGGGAGGGCTGGTGACTCTGACCTACACAATTGCGCTCGTAGATGCAGACTACAAGAAGCATTTGTTAATCTCTGCCAGGGATTTTGTCACTCTTCAAAGTAATTAGATGAGTCACTTATGGACCAGGCCAAATTGCTGTATTGGGCACAATAAAAGACCCAAAGAACAACCAGAACAAATAGGACAGTTCATAGACAGTCATGAATAAAAATACTCTAAGTCTGGAAATATAAAGTATTTCTCTGTTTTGCATACGCCCTAGCCTTAGGCTAAACAGTGCACAGACACAGACCTGAATTTCTGAAAAAGGATCTAATCGAAGCATGTTCGCAATTTTTGAGGATTGCCTTTTATATTGAATGACGACTGGGGAGAAAAAGACATAAATCGATTTTTTTCCAAATTTCAGATCTGAAAGCTTTCCTTCTCTGTGTGTTTTTTTTAATTTGCAATCTCAAGTACTTATGATTATCTTCTTTTGGCATCCACCTCAATGTCAGCATGACTATGTTTGTCACAGGTTTTATATGCTGCTGCAAGCAGGACTCAAATTAGGATTGGTGTGACCAAAGGACAATAGCTCTGCCAACAAGACAGACTTTTTTTGATTTTAACTAGCAGATGCTCTGCTAGCGTCTCTCACTTTTTGCCTCTCTTGCCTAAAGGACTGAAACCAGCCTGTCAGTGTGATTGTACTCATGGGAGCTACAACTGTTTGCACAAGATCTGAAACTACACTAATACCTATTCAATAACTGCTTCCCAGAGCTACTTGTGAAGGTTCCAATGGTAAATTCCATTCAATATATTAGAGCTTTAAAAAGCTGAGGTTTTTCCAGAAATGGCTACTCTTTTTATAGAGGCTGCTTTGCACCCTAGTGGATTATTTTAGATAGTAATGAATTGTTCCTGCATATCCCTGGTCATCAATCACTTGCAATGCAGGGGGAGGAGGCTAGAAGGAGACCCTGCTGCAATTCAAACCTTGAATTCCTTTTTTTGCTTCCCCTGTTACTTGACAGTAGTTTTGGAAGAAGAAGAAACTACCAGCCATTAAAGACCTGGCATAAAATACTGGACCAGCTTTTCAGGTGTCACTGGGGGGCAGCAGGTCTAGAGGTGTCTCTCCAGTCCAGACTTAAGAAGATCTTAACTAGCTTCAGCTTTTCAAGCAAGCCTGAAGGCTACTAGCTGCCAGTCATCCTGACAAGGTGATGACTAATGGGGACAATTAGCTCCCTCCCCTAACATGCTGTCTGTCATGGCGGTTTGAAAGGGAATAAGAACACTTTTCCCAAGGAAACAGGTTGGCAAATGGGTTTGGGTCTGTTAAAGCTTTAGCATAGTTTCATATTAACAAAATGTCAAAAAGTTGTTCCAATGAAGAACAGGTTCAAGCCTATGTTGTCTGCTTTTAAATTCTTATTTAATTCATGTTCACATATTGAAAAATTCAATTTATAGACAACCTTTAATTCCACAGGAGTAAAGTGCAAAATTTCCAATAAGTCCAAAGGGAGAAAGATAGTTTTGTGTTGTCCACTTCATAAAATAATAGCTTTTAAAATTTTAAGTAATAACTAGTTAAGTGGTATAGAAAAAGCAGAAGCTGACAGTAATTTAACCTGTTTCTGTCTCTTTCAGAATGGTATTTCCAGTTTATAGGTAAAATTAAAGCTAATGCTTACAGAAGTATCCTGCATCTCTGATGTATTGATTTTAGTGCCCATCTCTCATAGAACTTTATTTTCAGATCTACTGAGTGCCCAGAGCACAAAGGTCAGTTTGTGATGCATATTCACTGATTAATTTTAAGAACCAAAGTGCCTTCAGTTGGGCAAGTTAACATTTTTCCTTAGTTAACATTTCTTAATCAACTAGTTTTAATATAGCTGACTGCATGGGTGTCAGCAGCACTTGCTGAAATGGAATGAGAAGGACAAAGGAGTTGCCACCACTGAACTAGACTACTTTTTACAGTGACCAAGAACCAATCAGACTTTAATCTAAGAGCCGCTGTGAAAAGCTACATGACTAATCTCTATTTTCATTGTGTGACTGGTAGGAGGAAGGAGAATGTAGCACAATAGTCAATTTACTGGAAGAACAACATAGTCATTCAACAGGGCATTATTCTGAACCAATTTAAATGACAGTAGAGCAGCCCACTTTTGACTTAAGAAAACACGAGTCATTCAAATTCCATATCTAATAATGAAATTGTTCCACTGACTTATTTGTTGACATAAATTACATATAGCTAATATGTTCCTGTTGCAGACCCTGAGGACTCTTTGTTTATGCTGAACGTGAATGTATTCTAGCACATGAATTACTATCCTCCTGCTTGCTTCTTGGGTGCCTCCAGAATAAGTAATACGTTGGCATAACTGTGCCATTTGTCAGCCAGCAGTCTGGTAGCACATTTGCTCGTCAATCTAATTTTAACCTTTTCTCATACGAGCAATTGGTATTCCATGTAAATCAACCAGACAGTCTGTCATTCAACAGGATACTATCTTCATAGTCTTGTAAACTATGTACTTTATCATGTGTGTTCATTTTCAAGTAGCGGGGGAAAAGTAAAACTAATATATTACTTATGGTTTCTTAATAGCAGAATGCCAGGAATCTCTTTATTACCACAACAGAGATAAATGAGATGTCTAGCAGAGGTTTTGGACAATAGGCCTGGTAATGCATTCAGCACTCTGAATTGAAAGGTCTGTCCTGAATGGTGAATAGTGCAATGCGTGGTTAAAGGCCTCATAGCACGTATTCTAGGTCTGTTCCTATTATCACTATAATTTGCAGCTAAGAATACAAGAAATACATGCAGCCAAACAATTAAAAAATGACTTATAAATAATTACTCTGTCATTCCAACAAGTTTCTTGATAAAATACCAATGCTGACTGCAAAAGAGAACATAATTCATTCAGTTTGTGAATGCTCATTCTTTTGATAATTTGTGTAAATGACATGGAAGGTTTACTGGCATATCCTTTACTTTGTAAGGTTTTTCAGAAATTCATTTGGCTATGAAAATAGTATGCTTGAATTTTAGTTGTTTTGTCAGGGTTGCTGTAACTACGCATAACGTTAATATCTTTTATTTTTTAAACACGGAAGAAGGTCATAGTCCATTTTTTTGCAGCCTAAAACCCATTCTGGCTTTTTCAGGTGTTTTATTGCATTAAGAATGTTTAAAAAAAGAAATTGTAAAGTTGTACTGAAAAGCTCTGTGATGTCTGTGTGTGTCAGTCTCACACAACACCTGTAATTGTTCACTGCATGGTACAATAGTTCACTGTTTTAATAAATATGAAAATTAAAGTTTGACTGATCTGAATTTTCCTTATTAATACTTTGAGACTATTATCACTGTGTTACATTTCACTCCACTCAGGCTTCTGACTGATAAAATAAAGCTATGTGTATTTAATGTTCTGAATAGTAATTTATGACGTTGTACGTGGTCTGGGGCAGACCCTGAACGGTGCCTGTGTTTCTCCCCAGCACACTGCTTAGTCGTCCCTTTACTAAAAAGCAGAAGTGAAGCTCATTCACTCCTGTAGCATGACGAAGCCCCTCCTCAGCCCATAGTCTCTTGTGCTGCTGTTTACTTACAGACTCCATCATGCTTTGAGTCCATCCCTGTTGCTGTGCCCCCTTTCTAGCAATTTCTGTGCATGGTATGCACCCCAAAATTTACCTTTGTTGCTATGGAATTAATTCACCTGTGTTGAGTTTCTGGGGTATGAGTTGTATCTAATGATATTTGTGCAATTTCTACCACAAAGTTCTGTTTCTGATTGAGGTAGTACTATAATAAAAGTAGTAGCATATAAACTGCTTCCACCACCTCCTCCAGCATCTTTTATTTCTACAAATCAAGTACAGGCAATATTTGCCCATCATGATCTAAAGTGATATAAAAAATTAGCACTAGTTTGACCCAAAGTCTCAGCCACAGATTAAGTAAATATCTTCAAGAACACAGACCTGAGATTTCTGGCCAGAAGTTTTATCTTGAGTAAATATACATCAGAATAATTTGTCCCATAAAATATTCAGGTGCTTCTATTACTCAGTTTTGCATAGGAGGGTTACACATGGGGGTTTGCTGCGCTTCTATGTCTAGACGTCTTATGCCAGGCACCTGCAGTTTTTGCTCTCAGGGATGTATCTAGGCAAACTCAATATGGTTAGTGAGGTGGACTGTCATAAGTGGTGACAGCATTTGATATTATTGGGCTTGTCAAAAATAATTTTACATGTAATTTATTCATTGCTTATTAGATCCTCTGTTTTACCATCACTGTTCTTGCAGCTTTACCTAGTTCAGGGAAGCGTATGTTGACAATAAATGTTTGCTCTGAAGAAAAGCAGTGAATTTCTGGGGGGGAGGGAAGGATGCATTTTATTACAGAAAAAAATATTTTCTGGTGTCACTTACTGTTCGTGCATTAGGGCACGTGCAGTGTTTAACAAACATCCTCTTCCCCTTCAGATATTCCGTGACTCTTGCTCCTTATGGATTATTGAAGAAACATAATCTATCAATGGAATCAGAAGTTACAGAATTATATATGGGATTAATCTAGCCTCAGATCTTTATTTAAGAAGGAAATTAATTTTTTAATTCTATGCCTGCATGAAGAAAAATGATGGTAATGTGTTGTTACCACCACAGTTAAATTGGGTAATCTTTTTTCCCAGGGATACATATGTAAGGACAAATTTGGTTCTAGGTGTTACCAATATATACCTCAAGGAAACAAAGGCAAAATCCAACCAACTCTATTGGAAGGGCCCAGTCTTTCTCTTTTCATATAAATTTTTTATATAATTAAAAAACCCCTTAGATGCATTTTCAGGTACTACTAGTGAGACAGCTTTAAAAATTATTTTCCCCAGAGCTGTTAATCATACTAATTCTGTTCAAGTCCGTTGCTTTCTTAATCTTGACTCAGTCCTACCTATTAGATGGCAAGTTTAGGTATCAAAGTCTAAATTCAACTCACTTCATTGTTGACATAATGTTTCCTCCAAAAAGGGATAGCAGATGCCACCTGAGGGACAAGTACAGTTCACGGTTATCATTTGTAGCAACCTTGTTATTAAATTGGTGTACAAAAGGTAGAGTGTTACAACATGTACTGTCAACCTGAGCTGCACATGTGCAGGCCCCATATGAAAACTAATGAGAAATTAGGATATTCTGTCCCTCCCAGCATGTGTCTGGCATCCTGGCTGGTCAGAGTTTGCATACTCGTCCTCCTTCAATCATCAGATTAAAAAATAAAGTGAAAGAATAATGTGCTAAAAATGTAGCTAGAAAGACTCTACTGAAAGGAGAATTTGGCAAGCTGCATTTAAGAAGAGACTACACTTATTTAAGTAAAAAAAATACTAAAAACAAGCCAAAATACCTCTCAGATCTAATATATTACCTGGTTTCTACAGGTTTTGGTCCAGTATCTTTTGACAAATTAACAGTACTGTTATGCTAAATCTATCTTAAAGGTATATTGTGCTTTTCCACTGTACTGACCATGGCCCAGAAATTCAGTAGAGAAGTTTTATTGCTGATTATTAATAGAAAGTCATTCTGTAGACACTTTAATTCCATTTTAAAGGGCACCTAATAGAATCCTCCCATGTGTCACAGTCCTGGCACCACATTGATGGTACAAGCCCGGGAAAATGGTCTTCATGGTTTGTATTATATAAATGCATGTAAATGCGTAGCAGCAGCTGTCACGTGGAGCTAGGCTGCTGGGTTTGTGGGAGCAAAGGAGATCTCTGGTGCTGCTGACATGCTGGGTCTCACCCACCACCCAAGGGACAGCTCTGCCCCGCCTTTCTCATGCTTTCGGCACATCGCAGGCACGCTGCTCGGTGACCCTGTGTGCTGGACAGAGCTTGCAAAGGTGATTTTTGACTCACTGTACCTGACCAACTGCAGCTGACAGCCAGAAATGGGGGACAGCGGGGAAGTGCTGCCCACCCATATGGTTCCTGGCTGGAGGAGCGGGTGGGCTTTCTTGCTGCATCCTTGCACATCCATGTTCTCTGGGTGCTTCTGACCTCCTAATCAACTGCCAATTTACAACTTCAGGCCCTAATTAGCTTCCAGGGACATAGGAATGAAAAGCCACAATGTGGGTTTATAGGTGGCAATAAGTATTACTGTTCATGCAGAGCAAAAATTTGTCCTCTGCTAGTTTTTCCACTCAATTCTAAGGGATTCTTCTCTTGCAGAATATAACCTACTACTACTACTCTGACCTTATTGCCACTCATCAATTTCACTTTAGGTCGATGCCCAGGTTCCTGAAGCTCTTCTGCTTGTAATTTGTTCCCCTTCTCCCTCCCTTCTGAAACACCTCCATGGCTTGGATGCTCTCAGAGAACATTGTCTTCCACCACTGTCCTTTTGCACCCTAGCACAGGCTGGGCTGAACACAGTCATCTCGAGCCCAAAGAAACTTTCTGTCAAAAATCAGGTGCAGGTGTGGGTGCCACTGACATTAAAGAAGTAACCTCCAGCAGTTCCCACAGTGTACCTCCCTGGGGTCTGCTCTCCAGACATGGTCCTGATCAAGTGCCACATTGCAGCTCAACTGGCTCCATCTGAAGGTGTCCCTGGACAGGGATGGGCTGAGCAGAGCTGGAGTGGGGCAGAGCATTGTGGGAGTGCCCTGCAGGACCCCACATCACCCACCCCCTGAGGGACCCTGCAGCTGCCGCAGGAGCTGGGTCACCAGCAATCTAGTAGGAGTCACCTATAGGCACAAGATGAGTGAGATTTGCTGAGGGATTTCATTTCTTTGAAGGCAGGAAGGGGAAGAGGACAATAGAGGTGTTTATTCTGCAGCAGCACACCCTGCCCACTTGCAGCATGGGGAGAGTCAGGGCAAGGCCCTGTTGACTCCCCACCTGTGTGCATCAGCCCCAGGCAGGGTGGGGTGGATGTGATGAGGGAGGGTGGAGCATTAACTGGTTGTTACCTTCCTACTTGGGTCTTGCAGAGTTGGGTTGGTGGCTTTGTTTATTAGTATACACAGAGGGAAAGTGACAGTACTGTTGGAGTTGGGTCCCCAGGTTGGAGTGGGGCCTGTGGGGTTAGCAGGGCAGCCTGGCCATGGGGAAGGGGACAGTGGGCTGCTGACCATGCTGTACCACCACAGTTCCCAGCCCTGCTCCAAATCCCTGCCTCTTACCAGGTTTTTCCAATCCTCCAAGTGCTTCCCTAACCCTGCATTAGATCCTCATCTCATCCCTGCCTGCTTTCTGTCTGTTTTCCCTTTCCTTATGGTATTCCCCCAGCTCTTCATCTCCTGCCCAGAGAAACGATGTATACATCAGGGTCCTTCTGCTCTTTATGCCCAACTGCCTACTGAGTGCCTTAGAAGACAGTGTGCTGGCTGTTTGCTGCTCTGATTCTCAACCCAGCTGGTGCTGATGCTTCCTTGCTTGTTCCCTAAGGTAATTCTGCCTCCCTGCCATTTCTGTTTTTCTCTTGGATTTGTCTGTTGTTTATCCCAAGCTAATTGTATTGTGTGACTCAGATCAAAGGACCTCGGTTTACATCTGTTAAGATGAAGCTGCAGTGCAGTTTATGGGGAGGAAGCACTTCCAGAAATTGTGGGTGACCTGCATGAGAGGTGGAAGCACTGCATTGCAGAAAGAGAGTGGATTAGGATTATAATGGATATAAAACTTAAAAAAATTGGAATAGCTTCAACATTACTCTTTAAAATAATGGACTAATTATTCCAGTGACATTGTGCTATGTGTCCTTGTGCTAAGAGGGCTTTTATTTCTTCCCTCTGGAGTAAGGAAAGAAAGTGGTTGCTTAAATCACTATTGACGTACAGCACATGAATTCCAGTTTTGATTGTATGAACAGCCTCTGTCATCGTGTCTCGTGTGGACTGTCTCATGCTCATTGTGCTGTGGGGTTAGATACAGTGTCACCATTCTTATAAATAGCCTGCTTGGTTATGAAGGACTATTAGTGTTTCCTCTGGGAAGAATAGGACTTTTGACTAATGGCATTTTAGGCCAGTTTTCTTTAAACTTGCTAGGGGAGATTGGGTTTGGAGAGTGGAAAACTTGCTAAAGAAAGCTAATAATCAAAGTATTAATGTTTGAAATACAGATGTCTAGTGAGCCTGAAGAATTCACAGAGAAAACCAAAGTTAGAAGGAGCAGGTCAGTGGTAAGCTTTTAAAGAAGCAGACTTGGCTACACAGCTGGCAAGGAGCAAGGCAGCTGCCATGCAGAGAAAGAGAAGCTCCCTGTGATCCAGCAGAAAGTGAGCTGTGGCGCAAGGATGGCTGCAAGGTTGGAGACTCTGCTCTGCAGCTGAAAAATGCTGGAGTGTGCTGGGGAATGGGAGGTAAGGTTATGTGTTTTTCTATATCTTTATTTTTGAAGCAAAGTAGGTAGTAATTGTGTGTAGGAAACCTGTGTTTCAGCTATCAGCTGTTTAGCTGTTAGTGTGATCTCTTGAGTGTGGAGACCACCTGCAGGCAAACACCCTCCAGGAGGGTTTGGTAGGGGCGGATGTTTTTAAGCTTGTGGAGGGAGTGGGGATCCCTACTTCTAAAGATACAGGCCATTTGGGCTGTGCAACTCTGTTTCTGTGAGTAAATGTGCTGGAGACACCAAAGGGAGCACACGTCCTGCTGGCTGCGCAGTGAGGGAAGTTTTATCGCACACGGTGCGAGAAGTCAAACACAGCACAGCATTGAATGACAGGTTTGGTAGGTGTCTTCTCCTGACTATTAAAAGTAACAATGCCAAAATATTTTGGGGTTTTCCTTAAAATTAGCTAGCAATCTGGAATTCAGACCCCACCTTCCATAGCCTGGGAAGTTTCCAAGAGCAGGTTGAATTGGCAGTAGCAGCACCCTTTGTGCAAACAGCATGTCTGTACACAAGAAGATTGCCCTACCAAAAGGGCAGGAATAGAGGATTAAATTTAGGGATGTGACTAACTTCTGAACAGTGAGGAAAGCACCACCCTTGCCAGTTATCTCTTCTGTGCGTTCCTCAGTTGTGGCTGGGGCCATCTGATGAGCGTTTCCCTTTCACTCCTGGTGCAGCACAGTCTGTCTGCTGTCAGCAGTTAATGAAGTCACTTGCAAGATGCCGTCCCCTGGGGAAAAGCACTGCTATGAATAGACCTGTTACTTGCATCTCTGGTCGCAATGCTCTCAGCACTTCTCTTGCTGTGCCACCGTCTCTGATGGTTTTGCCATTTTTGAACAATGGTCTTTCACTCCACAGCTACTGCTATTCAGGATGCCAGAAAACAGTCCTCTTCCTCTGGCAGAACTGTAGGGCTTAGTGAGTTGTTCTGTGCTGTCCCCAGTGACAGACACAGGTTCTGAGGTACCATAGGCTTACCAGAAATGTGCAGAAAGTGAGTAATCTTATTGCAGCAAGTACTTTTAATAACAGTCCACAGTTAACGTCATCATTAGATACTTCATCAACTCTCATCCTACAATAAGGAGGAAAAAAAAAAGCTTTTTTTTTTTTGAGAACAAAATATTTCTGTGCTACTGAAATAGAAACTGTTAATCTGATGAGAAGTAGTAGAGAACATCACCTGTTTGCCCAGCTGAGCTTGCACATTTAGGTATGACTAAGCTTGTGTTTATGAGGAGTTGTGTGTTGGTCTAGACAGAGGTGAGCTATAAAAGAAACAAAATCAGCAAAAATAAAGGCAGATAAAGAACGATGAATCATAGTAACATATTGTTCAAAGTATGGAAACATAAGATCATGTAACTGCTTATTGTAATTTGTAGAGCATACAGGCCTCATTAATGCCAGTAAATTCAAGGACTGCTCAATGCAGTAAGTCACTTTAGTGACTGAGTTTGTAGTTGACATCTAACCCGAACAAACTTTACAGTTGAACACCTTTGTAAGAAACCCTTTGTAAAGAAACTTTAGCTAACAATACCAATAAATGGTCAAAAAGAGAACTGAGTAAAGTAGCACTAAGTTTGAACATTACCTGTTCTCTCTTTGGGAGATATGGGGAAGAATATTTTTTTAAAGCCTTTTTTATGTATATATATATTTTTTAAATTATTATTTTTTTTACTGAACTTGATGGTCTTAACAGGCGCCCCCAGATTAAGTTGTCAGAATTTTACTTCTCAGAAAGCCATGGCTAGGTCTTTGACTGAATGCAAATATAGATTTTTTTTATTATTTTTTTTTCTGCATTGCGTTCTAAATGTCTGAACCATTTCTACATGAGCAGAGTTAAAGTTGTTGTATCACATGAACCTTTGTTCAGGTGCCTCATCCTCCTGCCCATATAAAAATAAAACAAAACTGCCAGCATTTACTCATAATTTTCATATTAATTCTGAATGGCTGAATAAGTTTGAGTGATTCATGACCTATGTTAAATTTAACATCAGCCTTTAATGTGTTTGGCCTAACACATGGCGTGTCTTATAATATTGATATCTCTTATCAACTTAGCAATCTGCATCAGCTTGCTGAAGCATGCCATGAAAAGAAAATGATACAGTAGTCCTGATGTACTTCTCTGTCCAAGCTTTAATTAAAACATTCACACTATCTGTGAAGAGTGAAGGTGCTCTGGGAAACTCATAAGATGCGTGTCCCGTTATTAACAACGTTTCATTTTGAAAGCTTAGGAAGATAGGAATATGCCTCTTAAATCGAACTTCTGTGACCTGCTCAGCATCTCAGTGGTATCCAAAACTCTCATCTGACTTGCTCTCTGGTGTCCTATGTATAAGAAAACACAAATTAATGCATCAGATTTTCCCATACACTTGCTCAGCACTTTTTTCCAGTAATAACCAAAGCAGCTGGGGTGAGTTCAGCAGACTGGCAGAGCCAGAGCAGTGCTGCTCTTCCAGCAGTTCTCATCCTTTTCTTGGGGGTACAGAGGTGCAAACCTGAGGGCAGGTTTTTCCTTTAGGGTTTGTTTCCCATTGCTGGTACACAGACAGCCTGAAGGCTGTGACAAGGCAATAATCAGCCATCTGAGGGCTTGTCAGATGGGATGTAAAGCCTGATCAAATGAGGTTTCATTTAGTGCTAGATGCCCCTGAAATGAGACCCTGTCAGACCACCTAGGAAGAGCACTCCTATGATATAGCTTCCTGGCTTGTCTGCAGAGGCATCTGATTAAAGTCATATAGAGACTGGTTTTTCTTCCCTTAGCAGAACTGTCTAGAGGGTAGGACTGCAAATGCTGGCGTCTCTCCCAAGTGCAGAAAACCTCCTTATAACAGTGACCCTTATCATCCCCAGAAGATGCTTCTTGCCCTCTTTGGTCCCACAGTGCTATGCTAGCAGCAATTCATCTCATCCAGTAGTAATGGATATTATAACCACAGCCAATACCTCAAGTGGTTGTTTAAAATCAGTTTCAGCAAGCTCTGCTCCCTCTTTGACCTTTTCCTGGCTTCCACATATCCCATGCTTGGCTGTCCTCCACCCAGGCTTTCAGACTCAAGTTTGGAAATCCCCTGTTCCTGACATTGGATTGTTATTTTTCTGTTAATATTTACCTGCTGTCCTTTAAGAATTGAACCAAGGCCTCTGTGACGCCTGTGTGGTTATTCAGAGTATTAATAGACATTAGAAACAGAAAGAGATCATGAGATTTCTCTCACAAGAGCTGCACTAAGGAATTTCTTCAGCCAAGAAGGCTGCCCAGGTTGGAGCTTGTGATGTTCTATCTGACCCTGAGCCTGAACCTGTTCTGGTTGCAAAAGAGGAGCAATTTCTTCCAAGGAAAAATCTTCCTCAAGCATCATTACAACAACAGAAGCAGCATAGTACCAGATCATAAAGAAAATGGTATTTTAAAAATGTGTAGATGTGGTTCTTAAGGACACGGTTTAGTGGTGAAACTGGCAGTGCTAGGTTAACTGTTGATCTTAAAGGTCTTTTCCAACCTCAACAGTTCTATGATTCTGTGATATCCTATGAAGACTGTGAATTTAGAAGAATGTAAGCAAAAGGCCAAGTCTTGAAAGATTTGCCAATGTGTAAGTTCAGAAGCATGAGCTAAATCAAACTATCATTGCTCAACACACAGGCATAGCAAATAAACCTAGGAGGGAGTTTTTGAAGCATCAGGGGAAGAAAAGAAAAATATTCTTATGAAAGTGATAAGGGTGAATCAGATGGTAACAAATGAGAACATAAATATAAGTTGAGGATGAAGGAAAAACAGGCTTTATTACTCCACGCAAGCAATATGATGATGAAGAAGACCTAGTAAAATTGAGTGGTTTTATCAGTAATGTGACTGTGCTGGCATCATTCTGGTTTTGTTTTTGTTTGCTTTTGTATGTGTTTATATGTGTTTAAAACCATAAATATTGATCAACTTCCACAAAAAGAGACAGAAAATTATGACATCATGAGAATATGATAAATATACACTATCCACAAGACATTATTAGCACATTCATTCCACTGCTGGCACTATTTATTAGATAATCTTGCCTGAAATTGTTACTGTGCATTTGACTTGTAGGTCGTGTATCCATCCCCTTTTATCTTCAGGTTAATGTGACACAGGCAGAAGAGGGCCTTTGTGTTTTTCCTACACGCAAGAAAGTTCACATGCTACAGAGCAAGAGAGGAACTTCCCTAGCTTTGAAGTCCAGAAAGAGAGCTGACAAATAAAATGAACAAACAATATGTTGGATTGACTTTTTTCTGGCCTGGATTTCTTCTGCATAGCAGTAAGCACCTGATGTGCCCAAGTTAGGAACCAGTTTGCTCTTGGCTGTGTCTATAGAAGATGCAGAGTGAGGCACCTCCTGTATGTTATCCCAAGACCTGTGTTTGCTGTTCCCTGCAGGTTCGGTTATAACTTAATTCATAGCTTGGCACGGTCTTTGGCTGCAACTGTAGCACCAGTATTTGACCTGTTTGAATTCTTCCTTGGTCTCTCCTGTTGCTCTCGGACATTACTGAGCACAGCTAGCATTCTCTGATGTAAAAGGGCATTCAGATGCCTCTTCCAAATCAACATTAACTTGTTAACCTCTTTACCCTTATGTATGTTTTCCAGAGAGTTTTAAGATTTTGTAGTGATGTTATGGTAGTTGGATGTTCAAATGTCTCTCCTGATTAGGGTGGGCAGGCTCTAGCTCTAACTGAGAGAGTCTCATCCACCAGATCATTATCTTACTGTAAATCAAAAGCAAGAATAATGTTGGAAAGGATCACATCATAACTGACTGAAATATAATGAATAACTGAAAGCTATGACTCAATGTCTGCATTTCTTCCCTAACACAACACTGTATTGTAGACTGGCTTTGAATAGGTTTCTCACATAGTTTCAGGTAATGATTAACTCCCAATGACTAAAATACCTCCAGGAGAACTGATGAGACATCTCACACAATTACTCAAGTTCAGAGTTATATTCAAGCTTTCACTTTATCTCTTTCATTCAAAAATACATTTATTTTAAATGAAGCTATTTTAAAACTACCCTATAAATGTAAAGTCAGCAGTACTATTACAGTGAAATTTCAAGCTAAAATGATTGTATTCCAGGCAGATGCCCACACAATATGTGCATGCAGTTTTATTATTTATTCCATTTTAAAAACAGAAGCCGTTTTAGCGTCTGTGGCAATGCAATAATCTCTGGGATAAAGTATAACTTTGTACCAGCTCACATTGTAGGATAAAAGACTGAAGGAGGAAGCACTGGGCAGAACACAAAACGGGAAATCTGTGTGAGTAGGTTTGTCCTGAAGGAAAAGCTCCCACTGCAGTGTTTCATTCCTGAAGAGGGTGTGTTAAAGCATGCAAGATAATAAAGGGCAGCACATGTTTTTAGAATTGATGTTATGAGCAGTGTTGTAACTTAACTTTTGAGAAGAAAGAGATTTTTTCACACAAACTAGATTAACTCCATCGGAGAAAATGTGTATTAATTTTCTAGAACCAAGATTGCTATAATTGATATCAATACAGTATAACATCATTACATCATGTAGCATACTACAAAATAATGCAGGATAACAATATATATTTATATATCAGTATAATCAGTAAAAAGACTGTAAGCTAGGAAACAGGAGAGAAGGCTGGGGGGCACTTGTAGCTAACTTCCACACCTGGTTCTGAAAAGCAGAAAGCAGTGAATATATGGGGGAGAAAGAAATATCAGATAGGAGCAAAATGGACGGGAAAAATCAGTACTGACATGGCTAGGAATGTGATGTGAATGGCCTGGATATCAGGAATAAAAGGGATGTGAGCAATGTAATAAAAAAAATTTGCACGTCATCATAAAAGATGAGCTGAGATGTTTTATACAAAAATCATGTGTCAACAGACGCAGGCTAGAACTGCAGCACCCAGGATGACCCCAAATCTCCCAAGAATAGTGAGATTCTTGGTAGATGGGTAACCCATGACTGAAATGCACTTAAACCAATGTGTAGACTGTTAAGAAAACTAGAAATTAAAACAGAGGTACAGAGACATCACTCGGCAGCAATGAAGTTGCCTACAGAGGCAGAGAGAGGTGGCATGGGCAGAATAGAATTTGTCAAACTAAAGATCTTCTGAAGGACCGCTAAGAAACTGTTACACAGATACCTAACACAGATGACTACAAGCATGAAAGAGAAACTTCCAAGCATTGTCTCATTGCAGGAGATTTTAACTGCTCAGAAATAGAGTATAAAGCAAATGTTGCTGATAACAGTAGATCCAGTTATTCCAGGGTGTAATAGCTGGCAGATTTCATCACTAAGCAGTCACTGGACTACCATGATGCTATTTTAGGTGGTCTTTGTTAGGTAGTGATGACATAGAGCAGCTGGTTGCAGAAAATAACCTAGCTAAAGTTGTCCCAACTTGATTAAATTGAAAATAAGTGAAAGAATAAACAAGAATAGGCCTGATAATTTTTTAAAATTTGTCCTTCTGAAGTGTTGTACCTAAAGAAACTACTTAGTTATGTCAAGTGGATGAGGGTTCCAAATCCGAGTATTAGGATTTCTTTAATTTAAATAAGATTTTTAAAATCTGCACTTGGCACTGTAAGTAGAGAGTAAAGGGTGTTAGTACCTTATTGGATGAATAAATCCTTGAAAAAAAGATATGATGGGCGAGAAAAAAGAGTGAAAGTCATAGGGGAAGAAAATCTCACCATATCAGATCATCAATGAAAATGGTATCTTGGGAACCAAGAACCACGGGGTGCAGTCAGATTTGTCAAGTTTACAGACTTGCCATATGTAAACAAAATTTGAAAGACTGAAAGTTTCTTCTACCATACATACCATACAAATAAGAGTGTTTGGTATGTGGTCAAGGATAGGGTAGAGATTTAAGATTGTGTAGGTGCTGCCCAAACCAAATAAATTATTTGTCTTCTTTTCTGTGAAGAGGATGGTATAGATCATGGGGAAAAAATAGAATCAGAATGGGAAGAATTTGTAGAAATAAAAACTACCATTTACAAACTTGTAAAGTAAATCCAGAGTATAGTAGGCCCATAGTGGAATGATGTCTGTTATCTATCCTAAAATGCTGAAAGAATTAAATTTCAAGTCTAGGAGCAAGTTTTTCTTAAAAGATCTGCCAAAACAAAGGAGAGAGAAAAGCAGAGGAAAAAGTGACCTCACATCTACAACTTCATTAGTCTGAACTTAGTGATGTGGAAATTTTGAGCACATTTTTGCAAGAAAGAATAAATAAGGGTGTGGAGACAAAATGGAGAAAATAGGATGAAAGCAATAAATATTTAATGATATATATGGGCTGAGGAAATGTATGTATGACACCATCTGTTCTGGAAAGCAAATTATTGGGCTACCTAAAGGTTGGGCAGAGATTTTCAAGCATCACAGTTTCAGCTGGTCTCTGAAAGTATTAATACTTTAATTGCTGCTAAAAGCGGCATGGTCAGATGAGAAAAATATGCAAACCATTATATACACATAGTGGGGGAACTAGCGAGTTGGAGATGTGGGGTAGAATCTGTGGTGCCAGATCACACACAAGCTGAGGTGGGAACAATTTCTGTTACAAATTGTGGCTTATCAAGGGAGCCACAAGGAAGACTCCTTCTCTTGGGCAAGAGAAGGGCCATAATGTCTTGGTCGGTCATAGAAAGATGCTGAGAGAGCTGGGATGGAGCCACAGGAGAGGCGAAAATGATCCTCCTTAGATACAATGCAGGACACTTCAGGTAGGATATTTAAATACGGACTCCATTGTAGGAGGCATTGGTTAAAGCTCTTCTGGAGTACTGTGAACAAACAGTCTGTCATCCATAACTAGGAAAGAGCATTGAAAGAAATGTGGAGAAGTAATACTGGACAAAACAAAGAATGAGGGATGTACAATTGCTGTCTATAAATACATCAAGGGGAGGGGGAAGAAGGGCAGGGCAAAATACTAGGAAAGGAAAGAAGTTATTTAAGTTACCAGACAATGTTGTCATTAAAACAAATGGATATAAATTGAAAGTTAGTCCATCCAGGCTGGAGCTGAGGAGATTTCCAGTCATGAGAAGAGTGAAGTCTCTAAAACAGTCTTCTAGTAAGAGTGACAGGAACAAACCACTGTAGGTGAGGGTGTCACAGTAAAATGGAACTTGTTTGCTGGCAAACTGGATAATAGAATTCACCTAGTTCTTGCCTATACCATAAAGGTGAGTAGAACCACTTTTTATTTGCCCCTCTACCAGAGGGTTAAACAGTGTAAGCAGTCTTATGATGGATTTTTCACAAGTTTATTAACACAGTTGTGTAAGATGAAACTACACATCTTCAGTATCTATGAGATCCTTTGCAGCATTGTGACCTCTGCTTTGTACTGTTTGTGGCAGTAGTATTTTTTGAAATTTCTGCTAATTTATTGGTTCAGATTGAAAGCATGACTCTATGGCCTCCTGTGACATATTGGCATGCTACAAAATGTAAAGAATTACATTTAAAAAAAATTTGGTTTAAAATTATGGTAATTCTGGGTGTTAAGTGGCCAACCAAAGAACAGCAATATGGTTGCAAATGTACGAGATGAGAAGCATAAGGTATCAATGGATCAAATATTATTGACAGTATTTACATGATCAATCATTTTGAACTCCTGGAAAACATTGTTAGGGGTAAATCTGTCCTGCCTTATCCTTTTGGTATTACTCAGCCAAAATACTTGGAATTGATTTAGTTGATTTTATTTTTATTTAGAGATGGTTCTATTTACATGTTATTAGTCTTGCATGGTTTTAGTTAGATATATAATATTGACAGTTCTTACCAGCTCTTTAAGAAGAATTGTAGAAAAACCAGTTGTTGTGTATAAAGTTGTTTTTCCGATGTTTCTGTTTACATGTGAGCGGACTCTGTTGGTTTAAATTTCCTTCCTATTTCCGTAAGAAACACACACATAACAATAAGGCAAGGTTTTTGAAATATAGTAAAAATTTATACTGACAAAGATATTGGAAACTATTTGTGACATTTCAGAATCATGTAACTAAGCTTATAAGAAAGACACTAGAAGTAGTGTTCTGTTTACTGTGACAGATGAGACAGGAATTTGAAAAAAGAGCTATACAAAAAAGTATAGCTCTAATATATCGTCAATGACCGAATTGTTTAACAAAGATATTAACATCTCCAAAGGTTCTTACACAGTAGCAAGGCAAAATACAGCTAAAAGATAATAGGGCTGTTAGTGTCTGAACACCTTTTTTCCATGTAAGTTTTGAAGTAATAATTTCTCTACTCTGGAGTCGTAGAGTAGCCAGGAGATGGCAGCACCCTGCACAAAAGGCTCCAGAAACCCTAAATTCAGCTCTTTCCCCAGCAAGAGCCCTAACTGGCTGGAGCGAGGGGCCTGAACACTGTGTGTCTGTAAATAGAAACCACCCATGCTGGCCAAGTTCAGAATAGTTCCTGGAAAGCTTCAGAAATGCAGCCGCTTACAGGCAGTCCCTGAGCCCATTTTCTTCAGTTTTTAGCAGCTGTTTAGGTCCTGGGCTAAACATGCTTATCTGTTTTGGTTATTCTAGATTAGCCTTATTCAAACCCTGTGTTTCCACAAAGCACTGGAGTCCTGTAGGTGTAAGTACAGCAAGGTCAACTGTAAGATAAATTTATTTTCTGTGTGTAAAACCAGAGCAGACTCACTTTTTACAAGTGATTTAATCCCAGCTCAGTAGTTTAGAATTTAGATCTGGCTAAATCAGGCCTGAATACAATGTGTTTCTACAACCCTACCAGCTTTTTCAAAAGCAAGTCCTCCCTCTGTGCTGTCACCTAGCCCTGCATGCTGCAGGACTGTGTTAAAGCTTCATGTTTCTCTTGGTGCCGTCGCAACCCTCCTGTCTCAGGACTGCTTTTGGCCCTTCTGTAATGGAGAGGGCAGGTCCAGCTTGCATTTAGCATTAATCTGAACAGAGTAAGTTAGAGAAGCTTATCAACTGAAGAGCAGAAGGTCTGGGGTGTTGTGGAGTTAGCGCTCAGCATGGTCCCCACCACCAGCGTGTTCAGCCTTGCACCAGCACCCAACAGAGGTGCTTGCCCTGGTGCCTCAGCACCAGGCTTTTATAGCAGAGGGAGAACAAAGTGCACCACTGAACTGTGAAAAGCAAACAGAAACTGAGGCCAGATTCAGTAGGCTGTGTGGAAATCCCTGGCATGCTTTGAGTGCCGTGGGCAGACTGGCAGTCCCGCTCCATGTGATTTTTCCCACTGGTTCCACCTGAGCCCTTCTGCAGTTCGGAGGTTTGATAATTTCACTTTGAGTGCAAGAGTGTATTCAAATCCGAAAACCAAACAAATCCTTCAGGGTGCTCACCCATGCAAACGAAACTGAGGACAAAGGTTTGCTCACACCCTTGGCTGGAACCAGCTGGGTCAGACCTGTGGGCACAGTAAATACAAGTTGAAAACATCCTGGGTTGTCTGCCTGCTATTCATTGCACAGTTGATGAGCAATTCCTCCTTCTTCCTCTTCTTCCTCTCTGTTTGTTCAGAGGTAGGTTGTTAAGTTCAGTCTCTGCTCTCGTCTAACAGCAGCACACTGCTCCGGAGGCAAGAGGAGTCCAGAGCATGAATCATGGCCTGAGTCATGAATCCCCAACACCTCACTTTGCTCAGAGCTGGAGTCCTCCTTGTGGCTTTTCAACTCCTGCAACCCACTGGAAGGAGCTACACATGCCCCTCATCTTCTCCTAAAGCCGCTCTCCATCGTGTGTAGTGGTGCTTGCAAACAACAGTTGAAGAGGCGAGCAAGAGAGACCTTTGCCTCTCCACACACCTCCCACATCTTGGGCAAGCCCTGTCTCTGACCCTCTTTGGCCCTAGGCCCCTAGCGGGGTATGATATTAGCACAGCCAAAAACATGGGATCTGGGGAGAAGCAGCTCAGTCACTGTATGCTCACATCCTTGCTTACCGCAAGCTCTGTGTTGTTTGTACAGGACCCAAATGCTTGCAGCGGTTTCTTTGAATTGATGCCATTTTCTGTTGGAGCAATACCCACCTCTCACTGTGCTGATTAACAGAGATAAGAAAATGGTATTGACTGACTTTTAAAATGTAAAAATCCAAATGCATTTATTTATTTTACACAGTGATTTGATAGGTGATACTATTGTTTTATATCTAGAAAAAAATTTCAATTAAAAAAAAATACATATTACTCATTAGTTGCATTCACCATCACTGTGAATTTCCCCATTAAATATAACAGGGATTGTTACTTCCTCTTTAAATGTTTTTGCCAGCTCTCCTTAAAGTATTGCCAGGATCTATGCTGCAGCAAAGGCAGAGGTGCAGAGAAAGGCGAGTCCTTCCAGTATCATTGCTTTGTTTGTGTGTGGTTTCTGCTGTGCTGGATTGTCCTGTTTGCAGGACATCCACACCACCACGTGGCTACTCAAATCACCTCCAGTTCTTTAGAGATGAATCTAAGTTTCAAACTTGGAAACTTTTTCAGTCTTCATTGCTTAGCTAATTGACAGGCATCCTCTGAAACATCTGTCATTGCTGTTCTTTGGAACTGGGTCTGTCATGCTGCTGAGGGATATATTTCTGGGTAGATTTTTTCTGAAGAAAATGCCTTCCATTTCTGCTGGCCCAAGAGCCCAGAAACACTTGACTGTGCAGCTACAGAACATATGTCTTCTTTGTGAAAAACGTATTTTAACCACTTGTTCTGTAGACTTTTGCATATTCTTAGGTTGCTATCTTTCAGGTTAAAAAGTTTGACAGAAACTTTTAAAGTGTACTTCAATTCCCCATTAGAGATTGTCAGGAGCTTTCTAAACAGATTTGATTTGAAAGCCAACTAGAGAGAGAATAAAGCCACTGGATATTTCAAATGAAAAGCAACCTGCCTCTGACCTCACTGCTTCTAGTCCCACAAAACCCTCTGATGAAGAGCAAATAGAGAGAAATGTTTTCTGAAGTGCAGGAGACACTTTCCCCCACCTTTGTAAATATTCTGAGAACTGTCTCATCCTGTGAGACATTCAGACTTTAAATTGTTCTGTATTTTCCCAGGTTTCAGTGTGAGTGTGTGTATGAGAATAGCATTGGGAGTTAGGAGCTGGGTTGTATGTGAGGCCAAGACATCACTTAGAATAATTTCTCCTCCATATGGGTAGCTCTCCAGCTTCTAATCCAAAGAGATTTCCCTTGCTCTAATGAACTGGGGACAGACTGATCTCTTATGTTGACTGATAAGCTTTCACTGGAGCTAACATGCCTCCTCTTCCAGGTTTTGTCTAGCGCAAAAGGAACTAATTGTTGCTTTCTCTTGGGCTCGTCTCCCTGTACATGTAATTATGCTACATCAGTTTGTACCCTCTTTGCAGGAGAGGCTGGTATTTTTCATTCTCAAATGAAGTAGTTTTTAGATTTGTGTGAGCCAATGGTGAGACACGCTTCTGGAGGCAAACACTTCCCACTCTGGAGCCTTTACAGACCCATCTCCACGCTGGCTCGTGAATTCAGCTCAGTGTGCCAGTAAAAAATACATGGTTGTTCTAGAGAAAAAAAGCCCACTATTATTAATGAAATGCACCTTGAGGCTAATATTTTTGCTTTATTTCTTATTCCTTGTCCCCAACATTAGCTTTTTTTCTGTACCTTGATATTCAATGTTTGTCACTTGCCAGTGAGTTTGTTGAAGTTGATTGGATGAACAGAGTATCTTTCTCTGCTATCTTCATGTATTGTAAGGGCCAGGTATGGGGGGAAATGCACTAACATTTTTATGCTATGCAAATTTTATTATCTTTTAAAGAACCACTGACTTGCCTTGTTCAGCATTGCCCATACTGAAAGATAAACAGCTGTTTTCTGTTCCAATATGTAATTATAAAATGGTAAATCTAATCTAATTCAGACCAGAATTTGCTCCAAAATGAATATATAGTGGCTGATGAAAACAGTAATAACTGTGGTTTGTGTGTACTATAAACTTTTGTTATATCTCATTGGATTGATGCCTCTAATGTGGGTAAAAAAACAAGACTGTCTTACACCCTTTCTTAAAGAAGGGGAACCTTGCTGTCAAACCAAGCAACAGCAGGACTCCAAAGGCTTTTACACATCCTCTCCACATTAGAGTGGCTACTCCAGTTTGTGATTCTGCTTTTCTAGCATGTGTGATAGATAAAGCCAATAAAGCATTAAATTAGTAGAGGAATTTCCTGGTCAACTCACCTTTAGATATTACACAAGATACTTGATGATGTTTCAAAACAAGAATAATCTGTCACCTTCCTGCCTAGGTTTTCTTGCATTGCCTAAGATCTACTCTTGCTACGTGCTGTCTCCCTTCCTGGACCTCTCTTAACCTCCTGTGCCCCTATCAGTGAGTTTTTTATTCCCATTCTGTCCAGTCTTGTGAGCTTCTCATTGTGTGAGTTTCATAAAATCAAAACTAACTTGATTTTTCTCTCCTTATTTTTTCCTGTGTGTTTCTATTATCGTTTGGTTTGCTGCTTTCTTTTCCTTCTCTGCTCTCTCCAGACAATCTGGAGAGGTCTGTTCTTAATAATTTGCAGAAACTTAGTTATTTTACTCAGGCAAGACTTATTCAGACTTATTCTTTGGCAGCAATCCCATTCAGAGGCAGGCACTTAGCATCCAGTCATGCTGTCCTTGCCAAGACCCATATAAAATATTGCCACACAAACAAACGGGGAACTGATAATATAAGTCAGAATTTGTAAATTTTATGTAGGTTGTATTATTCATTCTCTCTACACTAAAAAGTTTGATATCTTTAATCTAAAAATAAGCATTTGCTAATTGCTAGCTGTTCAGCTGGCTGGTCCTTAATCTGGAACACTGCTGGTGTCTGGTACCATTTGGTGGCTGCAGGACTGCCACCAAGTCCTTTGAGCACGTGCTTTGAAGTATTGTTATATTTCCAGGGGCTAGTAAGAGTTACAAAGTGACCTTTTATGTTGAAAGGGAAAGTGCTGGTTTTTTTGGAGCTCTGCAAGGCAGTAGACATAGCAACAATATTAAAGGATACGTACACAAATGTAAATTAAAAACAAGGAAATAAAATGGGTTGGATAGCACTTACTGGAGGAAATTTTTCTTAGTATGAGCAAACATTTTCAGCTGACTCCACTTCTTTTTGACCTTATGTAGTTACAGACAGTGTCCTCATAGAGTTGAGTCTTCACCAGCCGAGGGAACATAATCTAATCGATGCTTTTTTCATGCTACAGGAAATTGCTGTAGCTGAACAAATGCCTTACAAAGGACACTCCAAGGTATGGAACACAATTGAAGGAGACCTAGGAATGTTGTTGTAAATAAAAATGTTAAGATACAGTTCCACAACAGCCTAAATTCAGGAGCTAAATTCAGTCTAATGTATTCCCACCTTTCCTGACAGCTCTGCCTGTCTTTCCTGCTCCCTCCCTTGACTCTGGATGAGGCAGCCACGCTGTTCCAGAGACCCACCCAGGAGAAAAGTAGCCCACCACCTTCCCCATGGAAAGTGATTGGATTTTAATTGGATAGGTTTGAATCAGCTCACTGTTTGTTTGGACATGAGTACTGGTAGCAGCAAAGGGGTGGGAACACAGGGGCAGAGCGAAGGTAGGCTTGACGTAATCCAGCTTGAGCTGCTATGAAACTACTCACAGCCTGTGTAAATACTAGTAAAATAGGATGTGCCTGGGAATATTTCCAGGCACTAGAATGAGATTGTCTATACTATTAAACTGTTAAAATGCTCCCTGGCATGAATTTGACCTCTTCCAATTAACACCCTGCAAACAATTTCTGGACACAGTCTGGTTGCTAGAACGGTCCCAACAGGCAATTTGCAAGCATAAATTCAGGTCTTTCTGTGCCAGTTGGCCTCAATGGCCAGGAATGTTTCCAGGCATGTTGAGTTTAACTAGTATGGACCCATCTCTACTGTGACATCCTGCCCCAAGATCGCAGCTACCACCAGTCTGAAAAGGGAGGTCTGATCCTGCCAGTTCTCTTGGTGAGAGCAACCTAGTCCTTATGAGCTAACTTCTGTAGGATTTCTGACTGTAAAAAAAAAAGGATGTGTGTTTCAGGCCAGCAAAATAACTGATGAAAGTATATTTTCATGCTGCACAGTGTAGAGTCTGATGTAAAACCCTTATGATAAGAGAGGGCTTGTCCTGAACAAATGATTTTCAAAACAGACAATAGCAGGGCATAAAAGGTAGGAAGAGATGAAATCTACAAATAAGAAATTTTATTTCCTTTTAATAAGGTTGTAAGAAATGCATATTTTGTCTTCATTCCAGGTTGAGTTGGGAAAAAAAGAGATAGCAATAACTTGTTATATTGTTGTATCTGTGCTGTAGAATATTTGGCCACTTATTATCCAGAGTTAAAGCTGACATTTTTTCCCAAGCCAGTTGCAGAATTGGGAAAGCAATTATTCCTCCTTCTGCATATTGAAAAAAATCCAAAACTGCAGCATTTCCTTTTCAGTTTGCAATGTTAATAAAATAAATGTACTCTGTATCTTGAATTACTGAAGTCAGGTCCTCAATTATAATAAGTGATTGCCTTTTGTTTTTTTCACAGTTGCCTCTACAAGTTTTCTTCCACATCAGGAAATCTGAAAAAAATGGGATTTTTACATCTCTCCAGGTATACTCACTTGGTAATAATGATCCATCTACGAAACACAGTCCCTCAGGGAACAATTAAAGGCATTATTTTAGGAGGAGCCTTTTAAGAGTTGCTGTGCACACGAAAACCTGCTCTCTTGGCTGGGTTGCTCTAGGACCCAGAGCGACTGGGACTGACAGAAATCTTCACCTGAATGAATTTTCCCCTTATACCTTATAAGGAGTCCAGGAAAACAAGGAAGTGATAACCATGTTCACGTTACTTTATGCACAGCTTGTCCTCTTTACCTGCCCAGGTAGCCCTTGTTTTCACTTTTATTCATGGTCTGTCCCGGTGAGGTTGAAGTTTCCTCGCAATCTGGTGCAGGTGAAATATGAAAACATACCCTCTGGGAACGTATGATTTTTACAACATTCTACCTTCATGCGGACGATAATTAACACGCTAATATTTTTTTGTCACACAGCCAGCATTGAAAACGAATGGGGATTGAACTGCTTTGCCTCTGTTTCCTATTTCTGCAAAGAAATAACTATGTGCAAGGTAAGGCTCAGGGTTAGGGAGATCCATTTCAAAGCCATTTTGCATTGTTTCTTGCTTGAAGTTGATACTAAATAGTTTTCTGTTTTCTGTATTTAATAATTCCTTTCTGTTTACTGACTTTTTTTTTGACAGACTGCTGTAAGGTTACCCTGAAAATTCATCTAAGATTTATGTGATCATTACATAGCACAACATTTGGGAAAGGGATGGGCATTTAAGTAATTTTGGGTGTACTAATCAGTGTTTTGTCCACTGAGAAACTTAATAGTATACATGTAATTCGATATTTCATGAGTACTTGCACATTAAATTAAAATTATATCAAATATCTACAGACACCCAGGTGAAGCAATATTAAGCATACAGAGTGAACATAAATCCGTTCTTTTAACATCACTGGTTATGTTGGCAAAGTCTTACCTGCATCATATGAGAAATACATGTAATGCTTTATCAGGTGCATTGGAGAAAAAAAATAACATGTTCTCAGTGAATGCCATCCATAAAGCATGCAAAAGTAAGTATGTTAATTGTCAGCAATTGGGGAGGGGGGTTAAATTTTATTAGAAAGTTAATCTTCTACCAGGAGAAATACCTTTATGAAGGAATTTTATCAGTAATCCTAAATATGACTAAATATGTGTATTTTTTACCTCCCACATTCTCTAAATGAGATTCTTCATAAATTGAATGATTAAACATGTTATTAATAGTCTTTTATCTTCCTGGATTTTAATTTAGGGACCTGTTCCCATGAAAGCACAGTGACTTGTGAAGATTGTTTGCTTTCCGGACCACAGTGCGCTTGGTGTTTTCAAGAGGTAGAGTAAATGATACAAAAAATCTCGAAGACTTGAAGTGTTTGTAGTAGCTCTGAGTGATGAAGTATTGACTTAATTGGGTCAGCTTGAGATTTTGTAATGCATGCAGTGCTTAGCAAAGCCTTCCTGGGGATGAAAAATGGAATTCAATCTAGACTTTATGATCTATTATTCTTTGTTTTTTAAAACAAAACAAAACAAACAAATAACCAATCAAAACAAACAAATCCTTCCTCATCTAAGGCACAAATAAAAGTGCTATTAGAGGGGCTCAGGTCATCAGCCTCAGAGCTTACTCACCCACAGGACTGAAGATGAAGCTCCAGACATCAAGTCAGACACCAGACTGCATCTTACATGTTATGTGCCAAGCCAGACAGTGTAAACAGAAGGTGCTCTAATCAGTTTGCATATACAAATAATTAAGCTGTGGCTGATTTTAAGTATGATGATATTGTCAATTTTATAATTAGTATGATATAGGTGTAAGTGTTTTGTCTAAACCACTGGGCTTAAAAGAAATATCTGGATTTGTTTCCTGTATCTGTTAGGAAATGTATCTGCTTCTATATATCTCTTGCAGACTTTCTGTGCAACCCCAGGCAAGTCACTTAACATCTCTACTTTAAAAACTTTCACCTGTAAATGATGCTAAATAATGTCTCCTTACTTCACAGTAAATAATGTAGGTCTTAGTTTACTAATGTTAGCAAGATAGTCAGCTATTACAATTAAAAACTTGCCAGAAATAATAGAGAAATGAAATGTCTTTTTCATAATAGTTTCTGATTTACAGCTTTACAGTTAAAGGCATTTTTTGCTTCTTTGAATAGCAAAATGAAACCTAGAATGGGACTAACATACTGCCTTATGAAGTAGCTGACAAAGACCAAACAGCACTTAAAATTTTAAAAATAAGTTTGCTAAAAATGATATAGCAGTTTGCAAAAAAAAAAAAAAAAAGTTACCATGGGGGGAAAAAAACCCCCACCCACATTAGTGTGTTTACAGTAGTTTTTATGTTTGTACTTAACAAACAAACACTTCTTGAAATGAAATTTGAACACATAATTTTGACTAATGCCACGTATTTTCAGAAAACAAAAATAAAATGTAATTTATTAAAAAGACCTCAACCAACCAAAAACAAAACAAAAAAACTCCCTGTGTAACTATTGAAAACTTTCAAGCAGTAAACATGATTTGTTCCTTTGTTCATAGGCTTATTCACTTGTTTGCTAGAGAACAACACATCAAAAATGCAAAAGACATAGCAGCTTTGGTGTCAGAGTAAACACAAGTGCCTCCAAAGAAACCACTGTTTTATACAGGATAAAAACACACCTTGTAGTTGTATTTGAAATATGAGTTTGCCTCTTCACACATTTTGAAAAGCCAGCAACTCAAAGTGTGTAACTAAAGGAGCTTATAAGGATCTCCCTGTGGAGGTTTTATAATGGGACATGATTATTACACACACTGTATTCAAGAAGCAGTTGGCGAGAGATTTGCCTGAGCAAATAATAAACCACTGTTCCCACCATGTTTCTCAACATTGCTTCCACTGAAATATATGAGATCCTTGATAATTTTCAGGCTTTAATGGTGATGTTTAGTTGGAAAGAAGGGTTCTATTTCTGGTTTTCATAGATTTAAAATAAATTTATTTTTCTTTGGATGGAAAGTTTTTCAGTGACTGAATTCAAAGAATATTTGTGGCTTAATGGCTGAACCCCAGGCTGCTTACCCAAACCCAGGAGAAAAGAGCAGCCCCATGGTATGGGCCCATGACCATCACTCAGGAATTGAATGTTTTGGTGCCAGTTCTGCTGGGCACTGCCCAGGTTTTAGTCAAAAGGTCTTGCAGGCCAGAGCAGTCTCCATTTCAGGGAGCAGCTGACTGATTTTGAGGATCTAAACTCTAGACATAGCTCTAGGAAATGGTAATAAGGCACAGAAGCCTCTTTGTAGAACTAACCATTAACTTCATCGCTACATGGGGACAGTACCTACCCCGCAGCAGTGTTGTGGAAAGGAATGTGTATCAAGTGCTTTGAAATGAGTAACAAAAATAAACTGCAAACTATCCAACTGATATTGATAGGCTTGTGATTTCCTCCAGACAGGAGAAGGTCAAGTAGGAAGTTGGGCCAAACATAATCAGATAGACATGGCCATGCTGGGAGCCCCACCGGCACTGGGGAGCGAGGGGAAGAGGCCATGGTGCTTGTTGGGCACCAGGCAGAGCAACAGGGACTTGCTGCCTGCTCCAGTGGACATGTTAAATGAGTGTTGAGGAGAAAGAGTAGGTCAGAGAAAAACAGTGAATGCTGGGTACCCCACCATCAGTTTGTCACATTTGTTGGAGTTTATCTGCAAGATCTTTTCTGAAATGATGTTCCATCAGCAGTTCAAAACCATTTAGGAAAGACTGATGAATTTGTGGCATAATCCAGTAACAGAAAAACCAGAGGCTCAAAAAGGCTTTGTGTTATCATTCCCTGTACTGCGAGAAGCCAAGTGCAGTGAGTGGCACAATTCCCATTCCCTGACAATAGAGCAGTTTCTCTCAGGATATCAAATCGGTGTAAGTTACATTAATTATACACCTGCGTGACATGATCCATGAAGGGCAAATTTAGATTTCTGTGCCACCTAGATCTCTTTTCTGCACTAGTTAGCACTAACTTGCACCTTTTGTTTCTGTCCCCTGCATTGGATCGACCTTTCGTCAGCCAGGTGCTGGTAGCTGGTCAGTAAATACATTTAACTCATCCACTCCTTTTCCTGTTTACTTTAGAATTACACAGACTCAGCTGGAATTCATGGGAGGTGTGATACCCCAGAAAACCTTTTGTCAAAGGGATGCCAGTTGAATTTGATTGAATTTCCCATTTCAGAAGTAGAAATTCACAGAAACAAGCCCCTGACTGTAGCAACCCAGAAGAACAATTCTGATGTCACACAGATTTCTCCTCAAAAATTAACTCTCAGGCTGCGACCAGGTAAATCACTCACTTCATAGATGTGGGATATTTTCTTTTCATCCAGTGAAACTTTCATACTCAAACTTCTCAGACTGAATGGTCTACCAAAAAAATCTTGATAGAATAAAGATAAAAACCCCTGTGTTCAGTCCAAAATTATCTGTTGACTCATCAGATGGAAGCTAGGTTCGACTGAGTTCAAAATACTTTCAGAAGTTCTGGGTACATCATAAAAGTAAGGATATATTTGTTTTTAGTTCTTCTATTCTCTTGCCATTGAGGTGACAGTGAGACAGGGGAATACCCCCTCCACCTCTCCAGCCCTGCTCCTGTGCCTCTGCCCTGCAGGTCTGGCAAACAGCGTATCTCAGAGGCAGCATAAAATATTGCTTTGAAGATTTACAAGGTACCAGTGACTTTTATGGAACCACTCCTTTGGAGTCCTTGAGATGTGAATTTTTCCTGAAGAAAGTTTGGAATAAAGAAACGTAAGACACACCCAGTTAGGCCGTATCATGGTGTTGGAAATGAGAATAAAACCTGTGCGTACACTCTGGTTTTCTTTACATTTCTAAAGTACAGTGTATGTCCCATAAGTGCTACCTTCAGTTTTGATTAGATTGGTATAAAAATTTTCTAAAACTGCCAGTGCCAAATCGATGTTCTCATATTCTTAAATTACAGCAATCAGTTGCAAATCTATGGTTACAGCTTTACTGAAAAACAGTGTAGAAAAAAACACTAGAACTGATTTTAATTTTTCAAACCTCCTGTTTGAGATTTTAGTTGATAGATTTTTTGACGTTTTTCTTTAATTCTGCTGATGATTTGAAAGACTATGTAATTTTCACCATATGTATAAGTTTATTTACAACTTAATGTTGCTTATAACTTCTATTTAGAAGTGCTGATAAGTATCCCATTTTCCCATGACCTTCATAGGACATGAAGAAACAATACAGATCAAGGTTCGCCAAACTGAAGATTATCCAATTGATCTCTATTACCTCATGGATCTTTCAGCCTCCATGGATGATGATCTGAACACCATTAAAGAACTGGGTTCAACTCTTTCCAAGGAAATGTCAAAACTGACAAGCAACTTCAGACTGGGGTTTGGATCTTTTGTTGAAAAACCAGTTTCACCATTTATCAAAACTACAGCTGAAGAAATAAACAACCCTTGCAGGTAGGCAGGGAAAATAGCTATCTCTGTTTGCATGCCAACATTAAGTCAGAATATTAATCTTCAGGGTATAATTCAATTCAGCAGCCTCACTGGAACCTCTGCCCTCTTCCAGCTTTAGCCGAGACAATTTGGGAAACAAGATTTGTTTCTTTTGGTTTCACGCTTGTATCATTATTCTGCTGAGTCTTATGTTATTTGGAGAGAGGAATTTAGGAGTGATTCTGCTCTTTAGCTTTGCCTGCTAGCTACAAATGCACTTAACGGGTTAACAAATGGGTACGCAGAATAATTATTTGTTTTTCTTTTATTTGCTAGAATATACATCTATGTAAGAATTTCATAACATTGCTATACAAAGCAGGTACAAACTCAAACACAAAACAGAATAGCAATTCAATTTATCCATCAATGTTTTTTTTCCTGGGTTTTGGGGTTTTTTTCTGGTTTGGTTTGGTTTAGTTTTTTTCCTGAAGGCCTAACAGTATCACCCAAGCCCCAGCTACCCAAGCCCCAGCTGCCCTAGCCCTTTCCTAACCTAGGTGGAGGAGCAGCTGTGCTCTGCAGCCTGAAACAGGACTACAGCAGCTTGGTGGTACTCTCTGAATGTCATTAAGGTACTAGAGATCCTAACGTGCTTCTCAGTATGAGAACAAGGTACAGCAGGGAGCAGGGCAAGGACTGCCTGGTGTTAACTGCCTGAATTACTCTGCTCTAGGAGGCATTTCCCAGGCTTTATACAGACCGGTTTGCATTGCCCACCTCACTGGATGCTCTATGATTCTCTTACATTTTTCACCAGATCTATCTTGGACACAGAGACACATGACTAAAAATGAATCCAGACAGGCCTGCAAAGTATCCATTGTAGTGGTTTTTCACTCTGTATTATCCATAAGCTGTCTCACTTATCTTGCAGAAGTGTGCCATATGAGTGCTTACCCACCTTTGGATACAAACATGTTTTGCCACTAACAAATGATGCTGAAAAATTCAATGAAATTGTGAAAAGACAGCGAATCTCTGCTAATATAGACACTCCAGAAGGAGGATTCGATGCAATTATGCAGGCAGCTGTTTGCAAGGTAATTTAAACTTCTAGGTATAATATTAATTATTCTGTTTATTACCACTTTTAGTATTGTATGGTTGTAGTTCAAAGAAACAGGTCATTATTTTTTTAATGCAATCCAAGCGCCTTGTTAGATTTGCATGAAAATACTTTTGGCTGTACCATGTTAAACATGCATATTGCAATATTTTAGTGTATCTTTTTAATTGCCAGGGATAAAAAAATATGAACTTTATAATTTCTGGATCTGTTTTCTTGATTGTTTTTTCTTTAACTATTTTTTATTAACCATGTGTAGCATAGTAAGCAGATTGATATGAACATGGCCAGCCATGTTATTAAACACAGGAACAAGGAGACAAAATGTTAGCCAAAGACAATGTAAAGAACATAATCTCTAAAAAGAGATCTTGTCATGTTTTTGACACTCCATTTAAAGTTATTCCCTTCATTTAATCTCAGATGCCATTCTCCAAATCTTTTGCTGTTTTCCTGTATTATGAGTCCAATACAGCCTGCTAAACTAATGTATTTTAAATGACAGGAAAAAATTGGATGGAGGAATGATTCTCTACATTTGCTGGTGTTTGTGAGTGATGCTGATTCCCATTTTGGGATGGACAGTAAACTGGCAGGGATCGTTATTCCTAATGATGGGAACTGTCATTTGGACCACAATAATGAATATTCCATGTCAACTGTTCTGGTAATTTACTATTAATTTTGTTCAACTCTTGTATTCTGGAAATTTAAAGACTAACATGAGCAGCTTAGAAAATTAATGAAAGCATACCTTCATCACTTGAATGTGTAAGAGTTGGGGAATTCAGATACTTAATGTCATCTGTTTTATTTGTAATTGCATATTTTAGTAAAAGGAGAACAGTGTGCTTGTATCAAATTATGATAGATTATAGCTAGGAAAAAAGAAAGCACAAATCTTATTCCTGATAACACATGGAACAGGACTGACTAGTATTTCCTTCTGCAGGGAAGGCAAAATTTGTGTTAATCATGTTCCCTGCAAGGGTGTGAATTCAGGAGGAGTTCAGGAATTTGTAGGACACTGCTCATGTAGGAGAACTTATCAGCTTTAAGGTTCACTGTTCAAAAATACTGAATGTGTACAGTACGGTGTTCAGTGTGGCACAAATACCCGGTTGCTCTGGCACAGTGTTATTCTTTGGATTATATATATATATATCACAGATGCTACTGAGCCAAGTGTCCCAGTATGGGGCTCAGCACTGTACTTTTCTCAGAGGATTTTCCTTAAACACAAGGCGAGGAAATTACATACGCTGTCTTTTATTTTGTATACATGTAGTGCCTAATTACAGTTTATACTATATAGAGAATACAGTGTTAATTATGATCATTTAAATATGTCTCTCATGGGAAATAATTAGCAAATGGGTGCATATGAAAAATGAATTGATGTGGCTCTCTTCTGTTTGTTTGCAGGAGTATCCCACAATTGGACAATTAATTGACAAACTTGTCCAAAACAATGTTTTATTAATTTTTGCTGTAACGAATGAGCAAGTTCACATATATGAGGTGAGCAAACTAAAATGTTCAGTTTTCCAGTATTTGTTTTAGGGTTCACCCTTTTTCATAGCTGATACAGTAATTCTACTATTAAGGACTGAATTCTCTAAGATATTTATGTAATAAAAATAGCTAAGAAATTATATATCAGAGAAAGACTCTTTACTTAGGAAGTGCTTCTTCATGTAATGATTTTTATGTTCTTGGGTAACTTTTAAATTGGACTTCAAGTTTAATCACTAATATTTTAGGTCAAGTATTGTCAGACTAAGCATTGCTGTACTATTCAGTGTAATCATGATTAGCCTTTTGTATTTTGTAAGGCTAGAGAAGGACAGTTGAGTATGTTCTTACTTTCATAAGGCAAAAATATATTCTGAAAAATACATTTGTCTTCACGCTTAACTTTGAGATAACGGGGGGTTTTCCAGCTGACTTGAGAGTTTTTATTAATTTTTCTTTGTTTCTGGGTCTCTTTCCAATGAGACAAATAGGAAAGTAGTGGCAAGATTACAAATAAAAACATGATGGACAAAGTCTTCTTCCCTCATGTATCATTCCTCATGTCCACAGAGGGAAAGCACTTTATTACAGGAATTTTTGACATGAGGATTTGCAGAATCCTGTTCTATGAAGTCATGTCATGGGAAATGGGAGCCAGAAGAGAGGGGAGAGCAGAGGAGCAGTGGTTACAGATATGCAAAATCCGTACTTATAATAAACTGAATATCATTCATACCTGCAGCTCCATCAGTCATCTGTGCAGGCACCTGTTTTCAGACTCCACAGATATAAGCCCTCCTGAAGCCCCAGGCTGCTTTTGGCCTGTTGGTGTTCCAGTTGTGAGCTGATGCAAAGCCACCAATGGCTGCTGAACTGCTTTTTGCAGTGAATGTGAGCAAAAGCCCTTTAAGATCAAATAAGAAGGATATTGACAATTTTTATTTCCTTTTGTGTCCAGTCCTGCTGCTGGGAAGAAACCTTCACTTGGAAAAAGGAATTCTAGATAAGAATTCAGTGAGGATAATAAGGAGGTTTGCAGCCTATGGTTGCCTGTCTGGCCATATACTGCTGCTTAAAGGGGAACAAAGGGAGAGAAATTGTGCCTCAAAAGGAATTCAGGTTGGTTGAGAGGGAGTCAATAGTGGCAATCCTGCTGGTACAATAATCTTGGCTTTCCTAAGGAAAAACGTTCACACAACATTCCTCATTAAAAGCCGAAAGTAAAGGAATGAGAAGAAAAGTGCTCCTGTGGTGTGATAACCACAAGGAAAATAGGAAAAAAAGTGAAGGGAAAAAGAGCCTATGTTACAGTAGAGAAAGCAAATGAGTCCTTGAGGTACTCACTAGTGTGATGGTTTTCTATCCTCTGTGTAACCTGGGGAAGACCCTACCCCAGTGCTTCTCTGACTTGCTCAAGTTATAGAGCCATCTTGAGTAACACTAATACTCCAGGTGTTTGACAAAATTTACAAGAGTCACATCTTTCATAAACTGATTCTTAGATTACAGTCTTGACAAAGAAGGAATCACTTCGCATTTTGGAGCACTGACTGCTTGGCTTTTTTAAAGACTGTATTGAATACTGAGCTGAAGCATGAAAATTTAGATCAACAATAGTAGAAGTCAATCACAAGTGCAGTGGGATTCTATAGCTATAGCATAGATTTAAAAACTTATACTAAATCTCATTATTGCTCAATTTCTTAATCAGGGCCTAATTAATGACAAGTGAAATATTTTCGCTGAATTTACTAGAAGCTGCATGAAGAAGGGCTGTTCTAGGAGGTAGTTTGGAAGTATCTCTTTGATTTACAGAGCCTTATTTTATCCAAAGAAAATTGTCTCTTACTAATGGCATTATATTTTCCCTTGGAAATTGCTGGTGGTCGCACTCAGAGTTGACCAACAATGTTCTTATCAGGGGGTTTCTATTTCGGTACCCCTCTGTCAGTGTTATACCAGTATCAAAGTTATCAAGTGGCACCCTTTGTTCACTGGGAACACTAAATGAAGATTTATATCTAACAAAAAATGCAAGCCATTGTTAATCCAACTGGGGAATGGTTTGTTCTTGTTACTTCCTTTGTTAGAAAATAGAATTGTGACTATCTTCTATCTTGTAGGGTATATAGTAACCCCATTCAATATATTCTATCTGCTGCTTTTATCTTTTCAATACTGCTTTCTGTCACTTATTTGGATAGCTATAGTTGTTATGGTCTGCTTTCTGTCCTCTAAGTGATGTGGAAAATCAGTCAAAGCAAGCGCAAGAATCATATCAGTCTCGTGGCAGTTTTTCCACACTACAGTATACTTTCAAGGGCAAATGCAGGACCTGCGAACAGGACAACAGTGTCATGTTTCCATCTGCGTGATTGAAAATTGTAATATAAATGTAAATAACCAGGTATCCATGCTTAAGTATGTAAAAAAAACAAAGCAAGCCCATGACAAGTTATTATGTTAAGGCCACTGCTCAGATAGCCTGGAAGAGCTGGGAGAGGACCCTAAACTGGCACTTGGGCACAACCATTAAACCACTATTGTCTTGGTGTTTTACTTCTTTTTAAAAAATCCTCAGTGATGTAAATTCTGCAATCTCCCTCAGAAAACCCTCCCAAACTTTTTTATCCTTTGAGGTGGAAAGCCTGTTCCTAAATATCTCATCTCAAAGCTACTTGAACTCAGCATCTAATTATATCAGACCTCAAAATTTACCATTGCTATTTATAATCCAGTTCTTAGGGAGAAACATGCATTAAAATAACTGTGAGGACTAAGAAAGCACCTCTTTAAATAGACTTGATAGATTCCATCAGTCTTAAGTGCAGTGTTCAGACTGTCGATATATCTTTTTATTTCTAGCCCTCTATAATCCCCAACAATTTGGCCCAAAATAATTCAACCATTTTATAGTCTTGATTCTCTTCAAATGAATTTTCAGTTTATCTATTTACATGTATGTTGTAGTTTTGATCCTTCCGTGCAACCAAACAGCTACTGCACACCAATCTAGAAGAGAGGGAAGATTTAGGTTTGATGCTCTCCCCGACCACAAAAAGCAGTCACATGGAAACATTCCAGACCATTCAAAATTAAACGCAAGAGAGGGGAGGAAGTTCCTTACACTGATCCATGATAATTTGAGATTATTTATAAAAAGGATTTTTTTTAAAGTATTTTAAAATATATTAATGCATGCCTAACTTTTTGCCTCATTGGCCTCAGCTGAGTCTTACCAAATCAGCAGGGAATGTTTTTATTCTGTAAAAGCTATTCACTCAAAAAGCATCTGTGGATATCGTGATAATAATGGTATTTTGACAAACTGTGCAAATCCTGTTTTGCTATAAAAGAAAATACCAGTCTTTAAGGTTTCATGAAGTAGTTATTATTGTTGATATTATTTGTTTTCAAGGAGAATTCTTTAAAAAGTTATTAAAACTTAGATGAGGGAAAAGACTCCATCTTTAATCCTGACTGAACAGCCCTTCTTTTGAAACAGAAACTGCTCTTTTTTGGGACAAATTATTTATTTTTATATCATAGGATTGAAAATTGGGTTTTTCAGACTGCATTTCACTGCTGAAAATTGAATTAAAAATACACCGGTCTTCACAGTTGTATAGAATTTCATGTGATTTTTATAAATTTGGCATGACACTATCTGTGATGAAAATTCTTCTACCATTTACACTGCTAAAAGTTAGACATAACCCCACTGAACTCAAATACATGATTGTCACATTTCACTACCATGAATCAGAGTGTATCTATAAAAAGGCAGTTCGTCTTTTAATGAATAGTTGCTAAAAGACTAAATTCCATTACACCCTTTGGATATTTTACGCTGGAGCACTCCAAAAGCATCAGTCCACTTCACGTTGTTAATGGTTAAACAGAAATATGTGCTAAAAGGCAGGGTTTCACCAAGGAACTGGAGATACACGCTTAGACTGGGCTTGCAATGTCACCCTTGTAACACCATGCAGAAAATTTTTGTTCAAAGAGGAAAGATAAGACGAGGTCTTCAGAACAGTATATCCCTGCTGTTTGTTTTGCATGCCACAGATTAAAGGGCGCTATACTTTAAATTCCAGGTTTATCATCTTTTCTTATAATTATCTCCTGAAAGGTCCACGTGTACAAAATGCAGAGTTTCAATATTTTAAGAATCCTTGAGAGAGCAATAATCACAGGAGGAATCAGGAATGCAAAGTTGCCAGCTGTAACATATAATGCAGTTAATCCCACTGATTTACAATAGCACTTCAGAAATCTAATGAATTATAAGTATTCCATACATAATATACACAGTAATCACAGGGCTTTTGGAGCTGTAAAGTATAAGAAGGATATAAGGGTATCAAATCATCCATGCCTATTAATAGCCTTCTGGAATTTTTTTAAAATTAAAATAACAGCATTGATATGATAAATTGCAAAGAAAAATGGATGTCACAATGTGTGTTTTTAATGATGAACACTTATTTTCCAAAGGCACAGGTACAAGCAAGAGAAGTTCATGTAGTTAACAATCAGGCAAGATGAATTTTAATTCAGCATATTTAAAACATAGTTGCTAGATGTCCTGCTAGTATCACAATGCAATCTAATGCAAAAAGAAAAAAAAACCTTATCACTTAAATCAATTGTTCAATCTGCACTATATTATTGACATAAAGTCATCATACAATCAATCATAGCCACAGACCACTGGGATACATGTGGGGTGTTGCATGGACCATAAACCAGCAGCAGTTATTTAAGGGCCTTTGTTCAAAGTTCTTGTAGCCCTTAGTTTAAACTTCTTAATTCCTGGGCCCTCACTAACCAGAATACAAGGTGCTCAGTTGCTTGCAAAGATGAAAAAGTGACTGCTGTTACTGAATGCAGGGTCCAAGACTCTCAAATAGTACAGCAACAGTAGAGCAGCTGAATCTGGTTTTGGTTATTTTTATTAGCAAAAACCACAACTGCTGATGGAATATACTTTCATTCTAAATTTGAAAAATTGTAACTGAAAAATACTATAATGTCAAACTTCCAAGCACGCAGAGGTGATGTGTCCTCTTAATTTTCAGTGAAACTAGCACTTCTCCATAGGACTTTTTCAACAGGACGTGTGTCATTGAATCTGCAAGGGTCCTTGCAGATTGTAACTAAATGTAACTATTATTTATTTTGGTTGGCTCAAATATATTTAATTCTTTTGCAGATGGTAGCTCCTTGTCACCTAGTCTTTTTTAATGCTTTATTATTATTATTTAATTTTCAGAACTATGCAAAACTTATCCCTGGAGCTACTGTTGGACGACTACAGAAGGATTCTGGAAATATTCTGCAGTTGATCATTGCTGCATATCAGGTAAGGTGTTTTCTTCCTGCATGTCGATATTTTATTTGGTGAAAACAAGTGTCTTCTACTCTTTTTCTGCACTGATTATAAGAACATAACTTTTTTATACTTAGGTGATGACCTTAGCAGGACAAGTTTTTTTCACTCTGAGGATTAAGTGATCACAAAAACAAAATTCCTATAACTTTCTGTCATTCCTTAGTTCTGCTGGAATGCTAAATTCACATCAGTGTCTCATCTGTCTTGCCTTCTTCATAGTCCTATATTTCACACCTACTCTCAAGCTTTCTTTAACATAGGTATTCAGGTCTCCCAGTTCAATACCTCGACAAGGACTCAGCTCTCTTCCTGTCTGTAGCTGTCACCAGAGCAGAGGTACAATTGCTCTCCAGGAATATCTGTGGAAAAAAGCACTATCTTGTGCTCAGTGTTCTTCTCTACTTTAGCAATTTGATGCTGCCCCTGTGAGGCTGTTCTGTGGTTTTTAAGAAGCAGAACACAGCAGATGAAATGGGTTTGTTTAGATAATACCCAGACCTGAATGGGTTTGTTTAGGTAATAACAAGAAATACCGTAAAGATGATGGGAACATAAACACAGCGCTCATCTTCAGAGTTTTGTTTGTAAAATGCATCCTGACTGCCTGGTTTTCTTCTCTCAGGGGAAAGTTTTTAGACAGTTTTACATGTCTCTACACAGATATATTAATTTACATATATGCTGATATACATAGATTTCTCTCTTCCCTCTTAGCCCCTTTTTATTAAAAACCTGCTCTACCAGTTGTCTATAATCCCAAACAACTCTTTGAAAAGAGCTTCTGTTTCTTTTCTTTTTTTTTTTTCTTTTTTCTTTTTTTTTTCCCTCCCCCTGCTCTTCCTCCTGTCACCTGAATGAGATGATCATCATTATGCCCAAAATTATTTTGGTCTTAATGATAGGAAGGCAAACCAAATTCTTATAACTCTTGTTAAAGCAATACAACTGGTGAGTTATGATTTTTTAAATTAAACAAAAGATACCAGAAGAGTCTCTACCCTATGGAAAATTAAACAAGCACAGAACTTTAAGGTTAATTTTGGGAGTCTACACATTGTAATTAATTTTGTGGAAAATCTTTACATGAGCAAAGCTATTACTTAATGTCCAGTGGCACCAGGATTTCACTTCTGGAGTCCAACCTATTGCTAGTCACATCTGGTTCCTATTGGGATTTCTTGGGGCTGGCACTCTAACATATAGAAAGAGATTCCTATATTTAACAGCTGAAACACAATTTTGTTGTCCAGTGAATAATGGAAAAACATAAAATAATTGTGCTGGTGCTGTCTCCTGCTGCCTCTGCTGTAACGTTGTGTTAAGTGCAGAACAGTGCTTTCTCTAATTGCAGTGTCATGGCATCTTTTGCCTTGCTGGAACACTGGAAATGTGGAGAGTGCATCCTTGCATCTTCCCCTTAGAGTTATCAATTGTTTATGATTTTTTTTTTCTACTCTCCTTTTTGAACCTACTGATATTTTCAGTCTCCATTGCCTCCTGTGGCAAAAAGGAGTTCAGTTGCACCACATCAAGATATATTTTTCTTTTACCGATTTTAAACTACTCCCTATGCTTTAAAGTTTCACCGAGTGCACCTTAGTTCTGGTGTTGCAGGGTTTGGTGAGTAACAACTCTGCATTCACCTTATCTTCATGTCTTCATGGTTTCATAATATGTTATCACTAAGACACCTTCCACCCTCGCAACCTTCTCTCCAAATTGGAGAATCTCAGCCCAGTCTCTCTTCTCAGCTGCTCCATCCCCTTGGTGACTTTAGCTGACCTCTCCTTACCCTCTCTGACTCCAGTGAGTCCTTCCTGAGATACGGAGACCAGAAGAGCTTGCAGTACACAAGACAGGGCACGCTAAGGTTTATACAGAGTCAAAATCATGCCCTCTGTCTTGTTCTCAGCATCCTTGCTTGTGACATCCAGGACATTGTTGGCTTTTTAGGGCTGTATGCTGAGCAGATCATCTCTCAGAGTTGTCAGTGGTGACCCCGGTGCAGTTCCTCAATTGTTTCAGCTGGTCCCAGGCTCAGCCGTGCTGTGGGCAGCATTTGGAAGGGGCTCTGAGCTTGGTGCTCGCTCCCCTCCCATAGCAGCAGGAAGGCGGCTGCAGGAACGGTGCTCCTGCCTGGTGCTCCTGGCTTCAGGCCATAGCTCGTTGTGTCCTCATTCAGGTACAGCATGTCTAGACCACGCACCAGAGTTGCTCATAGGTTCTTAAAATCCCACATACATTTCAAGATCTACAAAGTGTACAAGTAGCAACATGTCACACTCAAAATTTCCCGGAGCCCATTTGTTACACTTAATCTTAAAGGTTAACAATTTTATTGCTTCATGATTGAACATCTTCCAAGTGGGAAACACTGAAACCCACCTTATTTGATATAAGTGAAGACATCTGAATTTTTTTGGACTGCGAAGGGGAAAATGAGGGTTAACATTCACATGCAAAACAGAAGATCTAAATCTGTTTTTGTCACAGCCCTCTCATGATACTCTCAGCAGAGTAATTCAATGCCTGGTGTCTCTGTTTCTTTACCCACAAGAAAGGAATAAATAATTACTTGCCCCCCAAGAGTAAAGTTAGGCTAAATCTTTTAACACTTTAAAAGTGCTTTCAAGTCTTTGCTTGCTGTACAAACACAAGGTTTGCTAATACCATTCACCATGTGTTGCTATCTAAAAGCTTCATAAAGGAAGTAAGCAAGTTAAGAAAGTCTGAGCTGTCAAAATATTTGTTACAAGGAGTTCTCTTGTTCTTTCCAAGTATGATTCATTTTCTTCTGTAAGCATATTTCTGCCTGCTTTGTTTAACATGGAGTTCTGCATAACTTTGTATTGCAGAGTTGTAGACTAAATTGCATTGTGACAGATTATCAGGCCGTTTGACTACAGTTATTCCAGAATTTTAAAATTTCAGAGAAGTTCTACTTTTTTTTTTCTTTTTTCTTTTTTCAGTGCTTGATTCCCTTTTAACTTACAGGAAAATAAGACCATAAGACCAAAGAAATAATGTATTAGAACAGGACAGGCAACACAAGGGCAGAAGTTTGTAACACTGCTTTGTCTATTATTTCATTCAGAAAATATTTTTAACCACAAATGTTGTTCTGTGAATGGCTTAAAGCTCACAAAACTGTCTGCTATTTGTCCCTAAACTATGGCCAGGCAGCTTAGTAGATTTAGAACACCATTAGAAGTCCTTGCAGATATTAAGATCTAAGAAACTGGAGTTTGTCACAGTTTATGCGTTCAGTTTCAGTGGTGTACAGTGCGTATTTTGACCTCTCACAACAGCAAGGCATGTTCATAATGACCCAGTACAAACACCAGGATTCAAAGTATTAAGACTTGGTGTTCAGCAACATTTAATTTTTTTCACAGTTGCACTGTATTTGAGTCTCATAGTTTTGCAGCTGGTGGAAGAGGGATTATTTGGTGATATGTGCTGTAATGTTAGCACATACCAATATTCACAATTTTGTCTAGAGGATTGCTATATTTGGTCCTTTTGTGAGAGCCCAGCTACTGCAAACAAATTACTTTCTAAGAATCTCTGCACTGTTTCAATAGCAACACAAGCACCTAAATCTAAAACAAATGTGAAAGGAAAAATGGACACATCCATAGCTACCAAGGTTACCAACCTGATGCTGAGTGCACAGTTTTCCTGCTCTGGCTGTGAGCTCTGGGTATTACATGAATGTGTCTTGCACAATGTGTTGCTGTCTTTTATTGAAGTGCTTTGGTTTACTGAGTAGGTTTTCCAAATGAAAGGACATTAAAAAAAAAATCAACAAAAAAACCCCAAAACAACAACAACAAAACCCACCAAACACAACCCTAAGACAAATTTCCAAAGAATCAACGACTTACAAAGGACAGGGAGTTGTTGGCTATGCAGGTTTATACCTATTCTACTTTTAATTTGTTTTACCCCACCAGACCTTTACTCCAGTGAGTCATCTTGATGCCTTTACTAGAGTGACTCACTGAAGTAAGGTCACCAAGCTCCTCATGCTCTAATTGAAGTGCAGGAGGGGGAGGATTTTGTAAAGCAATTAAGCTCAGAAGAGCACAAAGCAGAGTCAGTGAGACTTTTGCTCAGCAATTGCTAAGGTACTTTTGAAAAACTTCCATTTACTGGATCCACAGTCCAGTGAAGTCATAGGGAATTTCCCCATGGTCTGCTATAGACTTTGGATTAAAGCTAAGTCATATAAGCAAAGTTGCTATAAAATATTTTAAAGAGCTAAACATAAAAATTTGGGTGTCAAAGAGTTCAGGAATTAAGTTTTTCACTTAAGAAATGAAAGTTTGGTTGAACAAGTTGATTTAAGAAAGGAGTAAATTTTTGAGTATAACTTGAAATAGCACCGACAGCTCATGAAGCAGGAATTTCTATCGGGAGATGAAAGGAAAGGCGTGAGCTGCCTTGGCTGCGGGAGCTCACCATGGGACTCAGCTCTGGCTCCAGCCTTGGAAACATTGAGCTCAGTCATAAAGGCCCCGCACTGAGGCAAAACTGAGCTCAGAGCCTGCCCTGCCGTCAGAGAGATTGTGAGGTTTGATTCTAACAGCAGAGATAAACAGGGAGCAATATTGACGTAGGCTGGCTAATCAGGAAAAGCCCAGTGCTAGCAATGCAATCAGGGACACAAATCCGTTCCCTGGTAAGACCAGAGCTAAAGGAAAACCTGTATCAGTCACCAGAACACTTAGTGATGAAAGATGATTTAATAAAAGACTGAATTTATTCTCCTGCAAGGGCAGGAAATAAGCCCTGTGACAGCGGATATTAAACTTTAGTTACCACCATTGCTTTCCACTGAAAGCTGGTTCTGTTGGCACTTTCTTTGTTTTGTTTTTTCTCCATTTTTCTTGCAACAGAGAAGTCTGTAAATAAGGTGCTAAACCCAAGAGTTCATTTCTGTATAGGTCTGAATAAGTTTACAATCCACCTTAAACAGACGTGGAGCATTAGCAGCGTGTGGCAGTGTTATCGTTCCATTCATCTCACACATTTTTCCTTTAAGGAGCTGAGGTCTGAGGTGGAGCTGGAGGTCTTGGGAGAGACAGAAGGGCTCAATCTCTCTTTCATGGCCATCTGTAACAACAGGACCCTTTTTCCACATCAGAGGAAATGCTCTCATGTGAAAGTGGGAGACACAGTAAGTAAAAAACAAATTCTCAAAAGACATGAATTCCAGAGAATTTAGGATGCTAAGGTAGAGAGTTTGCTCTTTACCAAATAATCTTCCTCCAAACAAGTCATTAAAAAAGCAGGTGTTATCTACAACCTGCTTGCCTGGTGGTATTTAAACTTCTTGTTCTGTCCTGTCCATGTGCTTCCAGTGTCCTCTGCAGACCTGCAGCTCTGAACAGCAACCATTTTCTCCTCCAGGTCTCTTTCAATGTGACTGTAAGTCTCTCCTCTTGTGAAAAAACTAGAAGGCACATTGTGGTAAAACCAGTGGGGCTCAGTGACACACTGGAAATAGAAATTCATCCCCAATGCAGCTGTAACTGTCAGGCAAAGGCCGAGATGAACAGCCCGAAATGCAACAAAGGGAAAGGATCGTTCGAGTGCGGGGTGTGCGTCTGCCGCCCGGGGTACGTGGGGCCACACTGCGAGTGCAACGAGAGCTCCCTCGGCGCCAGCTCCTGCAAGGGCTCAGGGGAGCAGAGTTCCTGCAGCGGGAGAGGGGACTGCTACTGTGGGCAGTGCCTCTGCCACCCATCCCTGTACGGAAAGGTGTATGGACCACGCTGCGAGTGCGACGACTTCTCCTGTGTGAGACACAGAGGGCTCCAGTGCGGAGGTACCGTCCCTTGGCGCTGTTTTTAGCATCTACATTTTAGAGCTTTATTGTCTCACTATTAGGTATGAGCTTGTGAATCCATATTTTCATCATATAATCAATAATCTGTATAAAGTGTAATTTACTATTTCTGAACAATCTTTATACTTAAGAAACAATTCTTAATGCTATTTTCAAATTTTAAAGTGACAAACCACTCCATAGCTAGTCTAAGTGTTCATGGATTTATTGGAGAATATCAGCTACCCTCACACTGGGTCAGATTTTTAATGGCTGTAGCTGATTGTAGCTCCAAGGAAGTTCAGGTATGTATATTGACATATATTGGTGTTAGCCAGTGTACAATTTCACTCTAACATAATTATCAAAGCATAGCAAACTTAATTAATAAATCTTAGTAACTTTTCAGATAATTGTGATATTTTTATAATTTTAACCCAGTAACCTCAATGATTTTGGTTTATCTTAGTAAGATATAATCAGAATTCGAGAACTTGTATTTATAATTTTTTTCCTGTGCCATACCATTATAAATTAGAAGTGATTCTACTGAAACAATGGGAATAGCATTAAACTGGCAGGAACCAGCCATGAGAATATGCTGAATAGATCGGCTGAAATTATGCTGCTATAAATGAAAGAGGATTTACTCATTAGATTGTGCAATGTCGGGAGATAAGATCTGTGTGGAAGACCCCAGTAGAGAGAATGGAGCTGTACTGGCTTATAGCCAGTCTAAGTGAAAATTTGATCCTCTGGCTTAAAACTGAAAATGCTGGGGGAGGAAGATGTTTAAGAGTGAGAAGAGTTGGAGAGGGGGAAATATCTGCTATTAAGGAGAATTATTGTATAGGCCATCATTCAGATTCTTATTAAGAGATTAATTTGAAGTATAATATATGTTTTCCCAGGCAATGGTGACTGTGATTGTGGGGAATGCGTGTGCCACAGTGGATGGACTGGTGAATACTGTAATTGCACAACTGACACCAGCGCCTGCGTTGCTGAGGATGGGACGCTGTGCAATGGGAGAGGCGAATGCCTCTGTGGGTCCTGTGCTTGCACCCATCCAGGGGCTTCAGGACAAATGTGTGAAAAATGCCCTCTCTGTGGTGACCCTTGCAGTTCCAGGCGGTAATGTGCTGGTTTTATGTCTCTGATGTTTGTATCATCCAGGTATCTACCTCCTATACTGCCTCAGCGGTGTGCTTACTGCCGCTACTGTAAATTGGATTTACAAACCAGAACCCAAGACCCTCTTTGCCCTTCGAGAGGGGTAGTTGTAACTCATACATCAGCCATTTTTCAGCGTTACTCTTTTATACAAGAGCTTTATGGAAAACAATTTAATTACCTTCAAGCAGCACAAGTAAAACATCACGCTTCCACTGCTGTCCCTGGCTGTACAGCTAATCAGAATGGTGGTCTTATATGATAACATCAGACAAAACCAGATGAACCTCCTTCTGGTTCACACTACAGAATGGAAGCATCCCAGCATAGCTGCTACAGCAAAAATGAGGATTCACAGTAAAATTTTGCATTTGCATTACCATTCTCATGTGAATTAGTAAGGTCACGCTGTCTGCTCAAGCTTTACATGTGCAAATTCATAGTCCAAATTCAGTTAAGTTTAGTTGAATTAAAGAGGTCCAACTATGATAAACAAGGTCACAGTCTGTGGATGAATTCACTGGGTAGCTGTATGTCACATATAAATTGATGATAAACTGATTGTAAATGGTGAAACATCTTCTGTTCACTGAGCATAAAAAATTCATGCAGCTTTCCTGCTGTGATGTGTGGTACATGCTGCAGTGCACAATAGGAAAAGCAACCAGAAATTCGTGTGACATAAAGCTGACCAGTCTAAGTACACCTATGTTTCTGGTTGTATTATGTGAGCTCTTGTAGGGCTAAAGTCAGTCCAAAATGAGTAGGCTTCAGTAGAAATTTAAGATAGAAGTTGAATTAGGCTTCACAGAATACATTATTAATGACTCTGGTTTTGTTTGCTGAGCGCCGAGTCAGTGTAAGTTGCATTAATGTTGCATGATGACGTTATGCCTACTTATTTAGAGTTGAGGCCCATTTCTCTTCCATACCAGCTCTCTGACAATGTATGTTCATGCCTGTCATTGCAGTCTACACTATATCTGAAATGGGAAGCTGTTCTGTGGTGCATGATTTAATTGTCATTTATGTTAGTGATAAATTGGACCTACAAAACCAAGCCAAATAGTTTCTTCAAAGCTTTAAGTAAAGAAAACTTCTGCATGCAACTGCTCCAAATACAAAGGACAATGCTGCTGCTTTGCTCTGCCCAGTTTGGTAGAGAATGCAAAATATAAAGTTACATGTTGGGCATCACATTAGCCTATTTAAACATGCATATTGTTTGAAGCATTAGATCCTTTCTCTCTACTGCAGTCACTTCCCTTGCTGAAATGCAGGGCAAGGAAAGCCAAAAGAGAGAGAACATTGGGAATACCTGGGTAGGGTAACTGAGAGAGCTGAAAGACCAGGTCAGAGGGGATTGAGATGAATGACTAGGCAGCTGAAAAAAAGGGTGTTAGTATGCGAAAACATGGCAAATATGAAAAAAACAACAACAACACTGAATTTGAGATAGAGGCTATCCCATTACCCACTTGCTTTTCCTATTCACCATCTCCAGAGCAAGTGATAAGGTCATCTCCATCCCATGAAGATAATCTCAACAGCCTCAGTGTATTCCCATGGATATGTGTAGCTCAGTGCAACAGATGATCAAAGGGCTTTTTGGATGTTTTAATGCAGTTCTTATTTTTCCTTTTCTTTAAGCAGTCAGTCCTTCAGGCTGCTTCTCAGAGTCTCAGCCCCTCAATATGGCTGAAGGTATTTGTGAAGAATCATCATGACACATTTTGCATGAAAAAAAATTCTTATATGAATTCTGTTCATTGTTTCCTCTTTCCATGAATGAACTCTGGATTTATTAAAATCCTCACTGAATTTCTGGGAAGACTTTCAGGGACTTCTAAAGGAATTGTTTTAGATGCTGTGTTTTAAAATAATATTCTTGTCATTCCACCATTAAACAAAGTAAATAATTTTCTAATAAATTGCATTAGTATAATTAGCATCTAAGTAAGTAATTCCTGAGACAAGTAATCACATCCAAGAGACATCTGTAGAGAAAACTGAATAGTGTTTTAATATTATTCAATAGACTTTCAACAAAGGAAGACACAGTAGGCGCCCCAGCTTGATCTCTCTGAAGTTGATTTCAGATACTATTAATCTGATAGGCATTCCTTTGGCTGGTATTTAATGTGAGCTTAGTTCAGGATATTTATTTTTTAAAATGAATGTTATGCGTGAGTAACCCCTTGTCTTTGATAGACCTACATGAATAATGTTGCCTGGGGTTCTGTCTGGTAGCTAATAAGCTGGGGGAGAAAAGAGGACAAGAGAGAGCTTATGCACAATACCTTTATTCAGGTGGCTTTTTTTGGTTTTGTTTGGTTGGGGTTTTTTTTTGGTGGCAATACCTATCATATTTCTGAGAACTACTGTATCCATAGCACAAGACCTTTTGTTTAGCTTCTTTTTAAAGTGCAGATGCATACATATTGGCTTTTATATTGTTCCTTTGTGACAGGCAGAGATTGATGAGCCGCTGAATTATTTTCCACAGGAGCTGTGTGGAATGTCACTTGGCTTCCGATGACAATTCACTGGGAGAATGCAGCGAAAAATGCAAATTGGTTGATGCAACTGTCAGCACTGCAGAGGGTTTGTACACTCAGTCTTCCTTTTCTGTGTGTGATCATTTCCACTTTCAGTAGCCTTATTTTTCTTCCGTGGAATTATATTAGGGATCATACGGCAATTGCTATCTGTCTATGGTTCTCGTGGTACATAGGAAATGCAGATCAGGGCTGGTATTACCCCTCCAAGTTAATTAACTCACTGGATCACACCTACTTTCTACACAGTTTATGTGAGAAGGGACAGAATTTAATAAATACCAGTTCTTGCAAATCAGTGGCTGATGAAAGCCCCTGAGGTTAAGTCACGCCTGCACCATGAGTTCCAGTGCGGCTTCTTTTACCATGCAAATCCAAAACCTGACTCCAGTCCTTATGCAGACTCTTGATTACAGTTGGCAACTAGACACAGCCCTTTAACCTGTGGCAAAGACTTCTGCTTCTTGTCAGGTTTTATTGAGACATTCCTAGTATCCTAAACACTAAGCACATCTTTCAGTTGCTCATTGTAATTCAAAACTGCCCTCCATCAATGGGAATTTCTGGAATAGGAATTAACCTTGAATAAAATAGTGCTCTTAGGGAAAAAAACAAACAAACAAACAAAAAACCAACTTTAAATTAAATACTACATCAAAGTCTTTTTCTTTCTTGTAGAGGAAGGTGCTTGCCTGTACAATAGGCAGTCTGTATTTATTCTTATGGTAAATCTAACTCCAATCCTATGGCAAAATGCCAGTTGTTAGGTGAGGCAGGACATAGGTGCATATATCCACACCACAGATGTAAACATAAGCATTAAATCAGACAATTGTAAAAGTTAGCTGCATTCACATCTAAGGATTGTGCCTGCAAACTGTTGTAAGCCCGTCTAGAGCTGTGTATGTGCATGAATCTCACTGACACGCTTCCTCCCAACAAACCTACACCTTTTGATTTTGATGACATTATGCCATAATATAGAGCTCAAAAGTTGCAAATATTGCCCTTGTAAGGAAAACTGATTCTAATTTTGTATTTTTATTAAAATTATTATGATACTTTGCCTTTCTAGACATCAGTATTTGCTTAAAAATATAAAAATGTCTTTAGAAGCTTCAAAAACATATGACCACTTTTATTGTATCTCTGTAATTAGTAATGTTTTCAGGTTGCTCTTGCCAGATGGCAGATATTTGTAGCTAGGAATATATAAGACATTCCACTTTCAAATATAATGAATACTAATCAAGAGCGGGAACAGTCACTTACATGGCTCTGTTCCCACACACAGAGGTCACAGGAATACGAGCATGACAGCATCACCTGCTGTTCCTGCTTATTTCCCACTTTTTCATGTCCTGTGATTTCCTGATTGGGACTGTCAGCTAATTCTTTATCTGCAGCAGTTACTGCAACTGCTGTAGTGCAGGCTGGATGCTGGATAACTGTTCCTATCCTAAATCCTATTAAAAAAAAAAAAAAAAAAAAAAAGCTGTTGCAAACTGTGTTTTATCTTAAAAGCTTGTGTAATAGCTCAAAGGATTGTTTTTTTGGTAGCCTCATTAAGAACTCCTGAGGGGAAAAAATAATCTTGAAAATAATAATTTAAAAAATCCTAAAATCAAAACAATATTACCTAAACAAACAAACCCTAGACCACCACATAGTATTTAAGAGAGATTATTGAGCAACTTCATATGGTGGCATACTGCTTCTTTCTGGTTTAGATTTCTTTTTTTTTTAATTCTTCAAGACTTTTTGAAACCTGGAAATACTCTTGGTTATATAAAATACTAGCACTTAAAGTTTTACTTTCTCTTTTGCACTCGTACATTGCAACACAATGACTGGAACTGTGGAGCAATAAAAAAAGCATAGGCTTTACACTTTCCTGTTTCCTGAGAACGCCTGTTTTAGCCTCTGAGCTGTGCCTTTCAGGGTTCCTCTTCCTGCTCCCTGCAGCAGGGTCACCTCTGGCTGGGGATCCATCAGGGCGTGGGATGGCACAGCAGGTCCAGAGGTGCTGATGGCTTCGCGGCTCCTGAGCTTATCTCCACAGCAGGCAACACTTTTTAATATTTATTTTAATCCATGTTTAGTATTTGAACATTAAATCAGGCTAATCCGCCCTTTGCCAGATGAGCGTAAGAGGAGCCCTTGTTGCTCTACTCGCTACCCAGGAGGAACCACAATTCCTAAAAAGTGGCTCCTGCCACCACCCCGGCCACAGGGCACCTGGCTGCTCCTGCTACAAACCCAACAGGGACAGGTACACTCTCTTTGGAGAAACAGAGCTTTTCCTATCCCATGGTGTTGACATTGCACAAATTCCCAGTGCAGTAACAAAGTGGATGCTGGAACCTGAATAAACCTCTGTATCAGTGCTGCTCTGTTTTTCTGACTCAGTGAGAAGAAACTGTTCAAAAAAAAAGCATTTTGTTGAGCAAAAGACAAACAAGGAAGGGCATAATGACATTTAAATTTATATGCTTTTTGTTGTTGTTGTTGAATCTTTTATTTAAGAGTCTGTTAGGAAACAGTCTTTCAAACTTTGAAGCTCCAGCTTGCCACTGTTACCCAATTCTTTTTCCAGTATGACTCCAGCAGTTTCAAATACCATTGAAATTAATAGAATTATGCTGCAGGCAGAAGTGGGAAAAGTATGATGATTCACTGCAGATACACATACACAGGTGTAAATTACAGGGGTTTACCTACCTAGGTAAATTTTTGTGCTGATGAACTGAAAATAAGCTGTGCAATAGTCTCTCTTCATGATCCCTCATCCTAAAAATAACATCAGAGAAATTAAAATATTAAATATAAGCTGGGTTTTGAATAGCTTGAACTGGTATCTTTGCTTTCATTTCCACATCCTTGCACATAATCAGATTTCTGCTCCCCTTTGTCTCAAATTATGACATTAAATTAAAAATTACAATTTTAAAATAACTAATATATTTGCAGTTACTGCTCTCTGGATGATTTTTGGAATATGCCTGCAAGTTTTCCTCTTTTTTTTTATCTCCTTTTTTTTTTTTTTTTTTTTTTTTTTGAGCAAACTGACATTCTTTGGATCTGCTTGCCTAAAAGAGTTGGGAAACAACAAATATTGCAGAAGTTGTGACAATGTTACTGGAATTGTGACCTGGCAATGAGCATCATTAATTCAGTATACTCAGTCTGCAGTTTGTGGCCCTTCTAACAAAACCAAATCTTCTCAAACCAACAAGTTTTGTCTGCCTGTCACCTTGATAGAAAACACATTGCTTTGCCACCAAGGACAGGCAACAGGTTAAATACAATATTATCACAAATCAAGAGCATGTTTCCATTAAAATCCAACCACATATGATCCTTTTTATAAAAAGGAGAGAAGATGACTGTAGGGTTGTCAACTATTTATACTTTCATATTTTCTATGGTGTTTAATGTTTTCTAGAAGAACAAACCTTATGATAATAAGCAATATGGGGAAAAAAAAAAAAAAAAAAGAAGAAAGAAAGAAAAGTGAGCACTTACTATTCTACCTGAAATGAGGTTGTAGTGAAGTTGTCTCTTCTTCCAAGTAACTAGTGATAGAACAAGAAGAAATGGCCTCAAGTTGCGCCAAGGGAGGTTCAGATTGGATGTCAGGAAAAATTTCTTCACTGAAAGGGTTATTGGGCACTGGAATAGGCTGCCTAGGGAGGTGGTTGGGTCACCATCCCTGGAGGTATTTAAAAGACAGGTAGATAGGGTGCTCGGAGATATGGTTTAATAGTGGATAGGTATGGTTGGACTCAATGATCTCAAAGATCTTTTCCATACAAATGATTCTATTATTCTTTATGTACCATAAGTTTCTTTAAAATCCATATTCCTATCTGATTCCTACTTTACATTTCATTACTCTTCATATTAAAGTTTGAGGACTTAAGATTTTTAGCACAGTTGCTTATGAAATTTCAGTAAGAGTTTTGCATGGGTAAGAAATAATGGAGAGTGACAATTATTTTTAAAGATATGTTTAAGAAGCTTGTTGTTTTTTTCTTACCTCTAAAAACAAAACCTAAGACATTTTTCCTAAAAATGTATTGAAAAACATATCTAGATTTCCAATGCTATTCAGATTGTGGGTTATATGGATACATAATAAGCATTCAGCCCCAGAGATATTATTGCACATGGTTATAAGGTCAGATATTTTTGCCTTGTAAAAATATTATATAATGGTTACACTCCAGATTACAGCATTTCTGGCTCTGAACCTGTAGTCTCAAATTTCGATCATCTTGCTTTATATTGTCCCTCACAGCCAGATTCCTCTTGTCTTCCTGCTACCTTTGAATTAACTTTTCTCAGCAGAAAAGGTTTCCCAGTTAAGAATCATCTGGAAAAAAAAAAAGGATGAAGTTTTTGTGCAGATCTACATTAAATGGACAGACAAGTAAATGGGAGCAGACTGTCATCTCGGGTCACTTTTTATCTGCTTCCCCTGGAATCACATTACAAAGATCCCAGTATCACAATTTTCTGTTATTAATCTATATTTACTGTTGTGACAGTACTGGACACTGGACACACTAATCTTGAGAGGGCTATTGTGGAAGAAATAAATAAATAGCAGCCCTTTTAACAGTATCCATTGCTGTTTGATGTATGCATATCTACTTCTGAAACACAATCTTGACACAGTAGGAGTAGCTGTAAACCAAAGAGAACATACTGTTTACTTTGTCCTGTAACTGGGGATGATTACATTTCCTAGACAGCTGGTGGTAAAGCATCTCGGAAGCACTTTCAATACATTGAAATTCACAGTACATTAGATTAATAAGGTGCACTAGATGGTCAGTGCAGATTGACAACACCTGGATCAGCTCTTCAGAAATATAAGTGAAAAATTGGAAACAAAACAAAGCTTGGGCTGGAAGAAAGGTCGTAACATTTAGTAGAAATTCTGAGGGTATTTCTGCTTTCATCTTTTACTCATTACCATCCACAGGTGAGGCTGTGACAAACATGATGCCAGCAGTCTCTCTTGTTATTACATGTTAAATTTCATTTGATCTGAGGAATGACATTTTTCCCTCCCTCTGCAGATTATTCAGAGGATAAATCCATTCCCTGCTCTTTGCAAGGAGAAAATGAATGCATAACCACATTTCTGCTAGCTATGGATGAACAGGGAAGAACAGTCATTCATAGCATAGGACAGAAAGGTAAGTAGTGAATATTGCTTTTTCTATGTGAAATCTGATTGAAAAACACAGTCAGGGTGAGCTGAGCTCTTTTAAGCAGCACTGCACCTCCTTGTGTTTGTAGCTTTCCTCTGCCCAGCCAAAAGAGCACATGCTCAAGTACTTATCTAATGTGGCAGTAAAATAAATACTTGGCCTTTCATGAAAGATGGGCAGGATAATCCCTGGGCTGCAAGAGTAAGTTAACTTTTCTAAAACACTGTGCAATTCTAAGATCATGATATCAAATGCCATTTGTGTTATATGAGAAAACTATGATTCACTTTGAAATTATATGTATTTCATAGATGGACCAATATCCAAAAGACTATTTGATTGGTTATACCTGATGAAACTCTAAAATATATTTATAATTACACTTAATTTTGCAGTACCATTAAGTTTTGAATATTTTGCATAACTAACAAATATTCAACAGATCTCTTTATATCCTTTCATTTAACATTACTTCTTTATTTACTGCTTTTTAACTACTGATTTTTCATGACAGCTCGTAATCATGTAGGACAGGAGAGAACACAGATACCACCTTTTAGCTGACAAACAGTTTAGGGGTTTTTTGGTTTTGGGGTTTTTTTTTTACACACCCTGTGTCTCAGTGCTAAAATGTTAGTTATGTTTTAGGGAAAGCCATGCAGATTTGTAACCTTGTTCTGTTGGCACAAATGGAGTTTATTTTGTTAACCCTTTGTGTAACCTTTCTCCAGCATACCTGTGAGAATGAAAGTGATTTCACTGCACAAAAAAGCAACTTCTACCACAGGAACAGTAGTCTGGTTTTGTATAGGTTACAATTACCACAAAAAGGGCTGTAACAAAGCTAGTACTAAAGAAGCACATCCCTTTGTAAACTATAGCCCTAAGACTCAAGAATTTAAGGGTAAGGTTTATCTTTATTAAATATATTTACTATGCATTTTAAGTAGATCTGGAAAAAAAAAATGAAAGAAAAGTGAAAGAAATATCTTAAGGAAGGCACAGTTCATTAAATCATTAAATGTTGTGTAATGGCCCTCCCACAACTCTACAGTAACCAGCTTTGCTGTCATCTCCTGTTCTGCTCCCGGGCCTCAAAACTGTTGTGCTGTGGTATCTGCGATGCATGCAAACATGAACTTAGATGAAGCCTCTAGAAATGCTCTAGAAATTGATTTCATTTATGGAACTGAAGTCAAAACGGCACCAGCTGCACCAGTAGCCAGGGCATTAACCCACTGCTCAAACCTGTCCCCTCAGAATTAGCTAAATGATGACATAAAGCAAAAAAGTAATGTGAAATACAATCATGTAAGCCAAATAAGACTGAAATTAATTTTTCAATGTCCTTAAACCATGGTTCA